>NC_141138.1:135369648-135532148 GCF_053477565.2 Lygodium microphyllum
CAATTTACTTGATGTTTCATTTGGGACTTGCCCAGAGGTGAGATAGCTTAGGGTGAAATGCAATGTTTTAGGGGTGATGTTTCGAGGGTGAAATATTCTTGATTACCTTGCCCACAACATCAGTACATGTTGTGAAACATGGATTTTTTGGAAAGGATTGCTTGTTGGTGTTGTAATAGCTGAAATTGAGGACTTGCCAAATACAAATATGACATGTTAGTTGACATGTTGAGACGACCTCAATTGCAATTGAAATACAAATCCCAAGGTTTGCAAGGTGCAAATGTGAAGATATCTTGATGCTAGAGCTTAGAATGATACCTACTTGAATGCTCATTGGAGTGCATTTTGAACTTTTATTCATGACGCGTTTTGCTATAATCACTCTTTTTTAGCAGCATGCAAGTCATTCTTTAAGATTGCAACAAAAGTTGGGGCTGCTTCTATTTGAATTTATAAGGAAAATATAATCCCAACTAGATTGCTTTCATGTGTGTCTTATCACCTTCAGAAGAGAGATTGATCTTTGAGTTGGAGATTGCTAATTTTGAACCTTTCATTGAGACATCCGATTTTAATCCCTTGGATGGTCTAAAGAGTTGAGGCTTTTGAAGGTTCTCGCTTTCTGGTTCTTTTAGGTTATCATGTTAGTTTTCCAATTACAAGCTCATGGTACTTCCTATGAGGTTATCATAACTTGGCTAACTTAAGACAGAAATGCACAACGTCGATTTAGTAGAGTAGATATGGCTATACGCTCCCTTAAGTTTTAACACCTTCATCCTTTTTTAGAAGAATTAGTTGTTGTTGCTTATTGTCATCAAAGGTGGTAGCAAGCATGGTGGTTGTCACTTGATCACTTTAAATTATTAATTGCTTCCAACCTTCGAGATTCTCCATCCATGGTGTGATTGTTTAGCTGTGGAGTTATATTCACTTGATTATCCTCGCTTTTAATATTTTCATTTTGGAGTTTTTAGCTTTAATAAATGCTATGCTATGTTTCTTAGATACCTTAGCTAGGGATTGGCTTTTTGGCATTCATCTATTGATGGCATTGAATGGAAATGTATGTCTAGTTGTATTGTGTGATAGAGAATTTTTTTGAGAGTTGACTTTTACACTTCAAGGTTTGAAAGAATTTTTTTAACACAGTGGACATTTACTTACCTTGTGAGGTTCTTTGATGCTAGCAATACACTAAGATAACATGATGTAGAATTTGCAATATGATAGATAAAGAGTCTTGACATTGAGGCAAGTCACAAGATAAAGGTGCTATTGCAATGATACCTACAAAAAAAGGAGTTATAAAATTTGCTATAGTATAGATTCGAAGAGTCATTACACGAACACTAAAATTGGAGAAGAAAAAAGGGCTATGCTATCTTCTTTTAGAATCGTCTTTTTAAGATGGTTACTTTTTAGCTTTTCTTTGGTTCATGAAAAATTTCAAGGTTATTTTGTGACAAAAGACTACGAAATGTAGATGTTAATTACTCTCCATATACAATGTTCCAAAGTCCCTTGGCAACCAATACATGAAGCATCATGTAAGTCCACAGTTGACAAGCATCATGTAAGTCCACAATTGATAGTTGGTTCTATTCAACTTGTCCTTAACAACAAACATACGGAATACATCATTGTTTTCAACCATAGACATTGATTGTACTTAATGCAAAAGTTTCCTGTATAAAGGAAAATATGCACAAAGGAAAATATGCACAAAGCCTACCTGTGCTATGTAGCACAATATAGAGGAGACTGTAAGGGCTCTTATGATTGATATTGAAAATTCTACACAAAAGGATGAAATAGCTTGTGCAGTATTGGCAATTGTGCAAATTTAGGGTTGAGGATTTTGCCATAGTGGTGGAAGTCTACTTTGATACCAATTGTTGGATTTAGGATTGCAGGAATGCAAGTATATAGCTTGGAGAAAAAAAAGCTTCAGAGAGTACGACTCAATGTATTGAGAAGTATCAATAAAGAAGATTTACTAGACTAAGTATGCCCTAAAAGTGAATAGACATATATACAAGGTGAAAAAAAAACCTCCTAAAGAGGGAAAAAAGTGTCTTGGTGTTCGTGAGTATGTTCACACACATCAATATCAAAATATAGTGACAATCGCTTTCGCTTTTGCTTTTGACATCTCGTAACAACAGTGTTTGGACAATTTGCTCTATCTCCTTCTTGTCTTGATTGCTAATATAATCAAATTTGTTGTGTATAACATGTAGGTAGAACATATTGTAGGTTGATGTCATTACTATATAGGTCATCTACAATAGCATCAATCATTTTTCATTGTTAATCTACAATACATTGTTATGGCTTGCTTTTTGTTTTGGAAATGAAAAAAGAGCTAAAACAGGAGATGTTGTAATGAATTTATAGATTTCATGTCTTGTAAAACAGTAGCAAAAGAAGAAAAAATATGGAGGTACTCGATGACAATAGAGTGGAGAATGATGATGGAGATGGATAGGGCTAACTTTAGGTGAGTTTGACCTTGATATGCTTGAGTTTTGATTATAGGGTTTGAATCAGATCATATAGGTGGAAGTATGCACTATCTTTTCTCTAATCTACTGGGCGGGTCTATTGTAACTTGTGATTACTTATTAGTGGTTAGCTCTAATACACTTTTCTAGATATCTAGTAATTAATGATTGTACAAGTCATCTCTAGTAACATCAACGATTTTCTTTGACAGACTTAGAAGGTAGATGTAAGTGTCTTGAACAACATAGTATATTCAACAATTATAATATTCACATGTTTTTAAGACTTAACATTTTAAGAAATAAAAAAAAACTTAAAATTGAATATAACAATCATTTAAAAATTTATAGCCATGGAAACGTAAAAGTAATGGAGATAAGATTGAGGGTTGGAAGATGAGCAAAATTCTCCTCCCTTTTATTAGAAGTGGATGCAGCAATGGAAGCATAAACATGTGCTGTAATAAATTGTTGGAACACAAGACAAAAGAGAAAGGAAAGAAGGAACACTGAAGAACACAATACAGATAATAACTCAGATGTATGCTCAGGAGATGGAACCTATATATCCAACACGAGACAGTCGCATACAATGGTGACTCGTTGGCTTTGGGCATCAATACTGGCTCCTCTCCCTAGCAAAAGATCCACAAGTGTGATGATGAGTGACTGACTGACTGAGGAGGATGAGCTTGAATAAATAGGACAAAAATATGTACTCAATATGATAAGGTCGGCCAGCATTTAATGCTGGTTGGTTAGCAATAAATGCTAAATATGACCTATATGAAGACCATAAAAAATACCTAAAATATCCTAAATAATGCCCAGCCCTAAAGCATATACAGACTCACACATGAGTTGATATATTTGCTAACACCCTCTTCTCGTAGAAGTAATGTATGTTTGCTCAATCCAAGTCCTTGAGGAAAAAGCTTTGTTATAGTTAATCTAAGAGTGTGAAGAAGTAATTTTCACTCTTGCAAGATCATGTAAGGGATTACGTTCACACATGCATCACTTTCGATGAAAAAAAACAATTGATTTCTTTACTAGATGAAAGTAGAAAGAGGGAAAATCAATTGTTCTCCGTTGTTGATTTGCAATACATCGATATGGCTTGCCTCTTGCTTTTGAGCTTGAGAAGGAGATTCTATAATGAATTTATAGGTTTATCATCTTGTAAAAGAATAGCAAAAGAAGAGGAAATATGGAGATACTTGATGATCATTGAGTGGAGGATGATCATGGAGATGGATGGGGCCAACTTTAGGTTTGTTGGACTTTGATATGCTTGAGTTTTGGTTATAGGTACCGAATCAGATTATACTCGTGGAAGTGTGCACTATCTTTTCTCTACTCAAATACATCGGTTTACCATAACTTGTGATTGCTTATCAATGGCTAGCTTTAATGCGCTTTTCTAGATATCTAGTAATTACAAATGAAACAGATTTGATAAGTAAATAAATATATAAATTAATCAAAAGGATACAAATTCATTTTTTGTTGTGTTGTGATAGACCTTTTGTCTTTATAGTTGGCATGAGTTGAAAAGTTTCTTCATAGGGCTGAAAAATGTCTGGCTTATTCTTCATAAATTTTCATCTATCCATTATGTATCTGTTGTGGGTAAACCTTTAAATCTCAATAAGAATTTTCGTATCACAAGGTCAATTCTTGTGGTTAAATCCTTTTGAAATAAGACCTATTCACACTCCAAGACCAGTACATTTCTTCAACTTTTTGCAGATGTTCAATAATGGGTTTTTTGGGTTTTGTTCTTGTGTAAGGCTTTAGCGAATTTACACAGAAAGCATTATCTATTTTTCAATAAGCAAGAAGTTCATGTTGATTTAAAAAAAGTCATCATTTATTTTGTCAATCACTTTGAAGGGTTCAAAGTATTTGTTGGAGAGCTTTGGAAAAGAGGAATTCTGATTGGAACCTTGTTTTAGCTTGCTTTTATCAAATTTTAGCAAGATGTATTGACTGTTTTCACAAGTGAAATGTCTTGGATTGAGTAGAATTTATTTTTTCTAGAAGGGTTGTCTATTTATTCCTTCGAGAAGGTTTGTCCATCTTCAACCCTCAATCTATCTCCATGACTTTCATATTTCCATGGCTGTTAATATTTGAATGATGGTCATTATTTTATTTTTGTGAGAAAGGTTTGAAATTTGAAAGATGTCTTGAGAGGATACGTAAGGCTTGAATCAATACACCCACACACTCAGATACCAAACCCATTAAGCTCATTGTATTCCATTAATTCCTATTTTGATTTCCATTTGCAGCATCCAGAGTAGCTCAAGATAAGTGTCCAACCATATTTTATGAGGTGTGACAAGTGGTCGGACATTTGGAAGCTTCTGTGATTGACAAGTATCTTGACATTTGTCTTTTCTTTATGGTTTTCCTATTTGGGTTGAGTATTGTCGAATTTCTTGCTCTAGTTATGCAAAGTTGAGTGTATCCTCGATACATTTGACCTAGGAAAGTTTGTCATAGTCCCTTATCATTGACCTATTGTGGATCCCTAAGTTAGAGCAACCATGGACACAACTTGATTGTAATATGTGTAAGATGTAACTCACAGTTTATAAAAACTGTCACATATGTGGTATTTTGCCTTCTCGCTTCATATTCCACTTGGAACCTTCCCTAGGGGTGAGTCATTTCAGGGTGAAACACAATGTTTTTGGAGTGAAATGTTAGGTGTTTACCTTGGTGTGCAAGTGTAAGAGTGTAATATTTTCCTAAGAGATATAAGCAAATTGTAATCTGCAAATTTCAAGAGCACTCTCAATTACAATAGAGCACTCCCTTGACCTCTCAAAGAGGAGAAGCATGTTGTTGTCCAAGTGATCAGTGTAAATAAGGTGTGACACTCTCACACAAGAAAATTTTTCCGGACTTGATCCAAAAAATTGCATATGACGATTGATTTCTCTGGGAAGCAACTGCAGTAATTTTGGAAGTGATTGTAATATGAATGACATGCTGTATGTGGTTGATTTTTCTGTGGTGTGTTGGTTTGAGTCTGCTCATTAGCTGCTCAGGTGTGTGCTTATGGTGTCTGCTTTCTTTTTGATACCTTTTTGTTTCTTGCTGCAGTCTGACTGCTGTTTGCTCTTCTATAAACAATTGTCAGAATAATTCTGTTGGAATGTGTGGTGGGCTGCAGTGTCCAGATACAAATTATCTATTCATGGGAGACTATGTGGACCGGGGTTATTACTCAGTGGAAACAGCGACAGTAAGTCTTCTCCCAAAGTAGTAATTCATCGTGATGTTGCCATCTAAAGAGGGCTTAGTTTTGATCCTTGTAACATCCTGTTTCCTTTTCGGAGAAGCTCATGTGAAGCCTCTGACAGGAGCTTACTCCTCACAAAAAATTGTACTATCGGACCTTATAGGTTAGTGAACTACTGAGAGCATTACCTTAGTGTCAGTGCTGTTCTGATGGCATTGATATGAATCTTTAGATAAATCTCTTGCTAGCGAAAACACCAAAAAGCTTCAAAGGCCTTTGATTTGGGACTGATGATTGTTTGCTTGTAAGTGAAAGTTCATGAGGTCATCACTGCATTGGTTGGTTTTGCATTTGTTGTCCGTGATGCTTAATGACTTCTCTTATGGACAGCTTTTGGTTGCTTTGAAAGTTCGCTACCCAGATAGAATTACAATACTTCGGGGCAATCATGAAAGTCGACAGGTTGGTGAATTTGTTGAGAATAGAGCATTGGTTGCCTGTGATACTGTAAACTGTTTTTTCTAACAAATGTGGCCTGTTTTGGGGTCTGAACAGATTACACAGGTATATGGTTTCTATGATGAATGTTTGAGGAAGTAAGTATCTTAACCTTTTTCATGTCCTGTTATAGTATTTCAGGCGTTTTATTTGACTTTCTCACGGTTGAAACTTAAATTTCTACATGGGCTGCAGACTTTTGTTCTTGCTTGACATATACTTTATCTGATGGAGTTATAGGAGTTGATGATCTTTCTTCTTGTTTGGCTTCACACAATCTCTGAATACAATATGCCATTTTGGAAAACTTTTTCCCAGAAGGTCCTAATTGGAATTATGTGTTGGATATTGCAATAGATACTCTTATTTGTGGACTGGTATGCTTGAGTTATTTGAGGAAGCTCTCTTGTTCCTTGATCCACATGGCTAGGGTTGGCATATGCTCAAATTACATCAGTTTAGTTGGGAACTCTGCTCTAGTTGTTTCCTTTCTATAAATAAGGCCATTACCCCCTACGATGATCACCCTTGTGCTGGTGCTTGCCCATTTCCTTTGCTTGAAAGATGACTCTGTCTGCAACATAGTTCCCTCTTGAGGCTTGAATAGCTTGATCTGAAACGGATTGTGCTCACAAAAGTCTCACGATTCAAACAGTAGCAACTCTAAAAAAGAAATTGGAATGGGGCTACATACACTATACCTTGTGGTGAAAGGGCGTAGGCCCTTCTCCCTTAGAGACCAGGGAACTGTGATACAAGTCATTAGGCTTGCAAGCATGGAGTCCCACATATGAGAGCAAGATAACATTGTTGTGGTTATTCTGTCGGCTTTGTACAGCCAACTCAATCTTCTGTTGCCAACACCTCACACAAGCTTTGCAGTTGAACATGGAGCTGATTGTGATGCCAATCTGGAAGGAGAGATTGGTTGTGATGACATTTGGGCCAGCAGGAGTTAGCGGGAAAACTTTGGGAACTTGAAGGTAAAGGCGACAATTTGGAAGGAGTGGGAGCTTTTTATGGCTAGTAGAAGCCAGGTTTTGCTTAATTTCAGCATACGAGTTTCTTTTGTGTTGCCCTTGACTTTTCCCTTTCTGTTTGCTTTCCCAGCCTTTGCTTTTGATGTCAATGGCCAAAAAGCTAAAACTCAGTTTTTTCCTTGTGAAACTGGGCCCAGATGATATCAGAACGAGAAAGCAAGCACAGGGCTATGAACTAAGGGCTTCCATATGTAAAGATTAGAGCACTAGTCGTGCATTCATTTGGGGCTTTCTGGCAGGAGTAGGATGCTCCAACTGAAGACGTGCATCCTCCTTATAATTAGGGAAGGCTGTGTTTTTCTTTGAAATTTCAGTTTTAAGTTTCTCCCTTTTCCTTCTTCACTTTTCTACCCTGTACCAGCTTTTGCATTTGTGTTAAATGCTAGAGTGAAAATGTGAATGCATGGCTCTGTTTAAGGGACACTCTTGAGCCACTTGGTCTTGATTCAAGCTGACAAGAAGTTCAGGCAACATGTGTATCTTGAAACTACACTCAAAAGCTTAAATATCAAGTGGCATTTTGAGAACACATCCCTTCACAGACCTACAGCCACTCAAGCTGAAGATATTCTCATCCCCATTCAATCCTAGACTCTAGTTCAGTTTAAGCATGTGTACTCAAACCAGTGGTATAACCAATCTATCCAAATAAAATGAGTATTAGGTCTGGTTGAATTCCTGCTTGAGCCTGAGTCTTTGCACATTTACCTTCTTAACCCAAGCATTTACAGATTTTTTGTCCCATGGTTAAGACTGTCCCTACAGTGGATTTGACGAAATTTGTATGGTACTTCGGACGTGCTTTGCTTGATTATGGTGCTGCTGACCAGATCATGATATCCACATGAATGATGAAGAGTAGGCATCTTCATAGCTTAGTTCGCTGTTTCCTTGTTGTCCGGAAGGGAGCTAGCATAATGTCTTCCATGTGTTGACTGTGCCTAATAGATTTGATTGAGAAAATTTATCCAATGCTTGCTAATTTTGTGTGTTAAAATTGGCCAGTTGCTGTCCTCTCAAGACAGTGTACAGGAGGAGGGAAATTTTGTGTGTAATAAATTATACCATATGTTTTTGAGGTCATGTCTGTAGATCCGTAAGGGGTTTTTTCTGAGCTTAGGGATCAAAAGTTATTTTGGACATCCTGTGGACATGGTGGAAGGCTTTCGTTATCACTTCTAAAGTATCAAATCTATTGATTACATCATACTTCCTACCTTTTTATTGTGTGCTCTCTAAAAAAGGTTAAGCTGATTTTGTTGTGTACTTTCTTAGATGAAAATTCCTTGTGGTCATGATGCTGGTAAGAATGACAATGCTGAGAGTAATGGGGGTGAATTCTTGATATTAAGACGAGCCAATTCGTATGAGAAAGCTTACTCAAAGGTGTTTAGGCACTCCCATCCTCTTCTCATGTCTTTTAAATGGATGCATCTGGGTTATCAAACCGGATTGTTGGCTCTAGCATTAATTTTGGCACCAAAGGTGTGGAAGTTTCCATTAAAGAACTCCTTGTCATTATCCTCCCTTGTGAGTAGGATTCTCTCTTTTTACTGCCTGACCGTCGTCATACTTTCTCAAGGAACTGGTTTCTTCATCTTCTGTTATAGTTTACAAATGCTACTGTTGTTATTTTGAGCAGCAGTGAACACACTAGAACACCTTTATGCATGATTATATGTGCTTACTTTGCTAGGATAGAAATTAGAATCATGCAATTGATTTGATTTTCTTACTAAGGAACTAACTAGTTTTTAAATCTTTCAATGCAGGTATGGGAATGCAAATGTATGGAAAATCTTCACAGACTTGTTTGACTACTTCCCATTAACAGCACTGGTGTGTCTCTCAACTTCAATTTCATTGATATCCTTAAGTTGCATATGACAGATGTGTACAGTTCAAAGGTACAATAGCTCCCTTTCCTTTGTTTCAATGGGGGCATATGCTAATGAGATTTTTGGTTTTATTGGAAATGGTTGTACTTTTTATGTGCATGCTTCGATATACCATCGTATTGTTCTAATGTTACCTATTGGTGAGCTAGAAAGGAGACCAAGATTCGCACAACTATGTGTATAATATAGAGCCTGAACTAGCAATTTAATTACAAGTGACACTTTCTTGCAGAGAAGTTAAGAGCTTACTAAACTTGATGTGAGTTAGATTGTGTGATAGTTTTCTTTCAAAAACAATTCTGCCTGTCGTCAGTATAGAAGTCTCATAGAATTGAAATTACAATGGTCTTAACTTGTGGTTGTCAGACTATCTGGTTGGTCCTATGATGTTGATATTCGAGGGTTTTGCATCTATCCACAATATGTACATGTTGTCCTGCATAATGCAAAGTTGTGGCTTTTCTGCTCTGTACTCTTTTTTGACCTTCTGAATTGTCTTCTTTTTGTCCGAATCTCCGGTAGGTTGAATCAGAGATTTTTTGTCTACATGGGGGCCTGTCACCATCTATAGATACACTTGACAATGTTCGGAAACTCGACCGTGTACAAGAAGTGCCACATGAAGGGCCCATGTGCGACTTGCTGTGGTCTGATCCAGATGATCGTTGTGGATGGGGTATTTCGCCTCGTGGTGCTGGCTATACGTTTGGACAAGTATTATTTCCTATTTCAGTCTTGTACATGTTTATAATCCAAGTTTCATTTCTGTACTCAACTCTGAAACTTACATGAGTACTTTGCCATTGATTGCAGGATATATCAGCACAGTTCAACCACACTAACAATTTGAAGCTCATAGCCAGAGCTCATCAACTAGTAATGGAAGGATTCAATTGGGGGCATGTAAGTCTTTCTGATGCACTGTTACTCGAGATTGTACCTTTGCCAATGCTACTGTGTTGTACCATTGAAAATTTTGTAGGTACCTTTCATTTCCATTGTCTTTCAACTTTTGAGGTTGGACAATAGTCTTGTAGAAAACAAGCCACTTTTTGTCTTTCGTGTTTACATACAAAAGGCTCTTCACAGCACACTTTTTAGAAATTTGTTTATCAAGGTAGTATCTACCTTGATAAACACTGAAATTCAGATCCAATTAACTTTGAACTCTTCAAAATCTGAAAAACTAATTTCTCAATGAAATTGCCCAAAAAAGACGTGACTCAGCTAAAAAAAGATAAGGGAAATTGTTGCGAAAGTAGATGTTGCTAAGGTAGGTTGCTTTGTGCTGCAATAGGGGCTGGTGAGTGGCAACCATGTCTCAAAACTTGTAATTACTCATGTAATTGACACCAGTATGAGACTGCTTTGAGGCTCAACAGAAAGCTGTTTTTTCAGAGGTTTGAAGTGCTTTTGAATTTGTTTAACCAAATCATAACTAATAATGTTTTCTGGGTACAGGAACAAAAGGTGGTCACGATATTCAGTGCACCAAATTACTGTTATCGATGTGGTAAGTCTCATCTGTTATTTGGGACATGGTGACAAAGTGTGCCTTCATGTATGCACTCTTTTTCTTTGAGGCCATTTTGTGTCATGTGTCATGATGATTATGTCGTGATTAGTCAAACCAAGTGGCAGTGAAATATCATTGGAGTTGGCATTTTCATGGTGACTGGATCCATTACTGTTCATGACTAGAAATTTCTGTAATCTGCACTGTTTGTACTCTGGACATCCTGTGCGTGTGTGTATATTCTGTTTGGATAGCAAAAAGATGATGTATTGCAGTTAAGTTTCATGGATGCTTTGATTTCAACAAATGTACATCTGGTGTTGGGATTTTTCTGTTTGGGTGCGTATAGACTTAGTTTGTATCCTTGACTTTGACAGGAAATATGGCTTCCATTTTAGAGGTTGATGACAACATGGGGCACACATTTATACAGGTTGGAAGTCGTTTCAGAAACCATGGAGATTTTTGAAAGAAAATTGTATTGTTGAACTTAAATACTGTGTTGTTTGTTGGACAGTTTGAACCAGCTCCAAGACGGGGAGAACCTGACGTAACAAGAAGAACTCCTGATTATTTCTTGTAGTGATTGTACTGTTTCCTTGGCACACTTGCATGGCTGATCAGTGATGATTTCAGTTTTTCCAGCATGCCTGCTAGATCAAGTGCTTGTGCAATCGATGAGTCCTGATGAAATGATTTACCAGCAGATAACTGGTACCTTTAATTGGTTTGAATGGCTGTCCGGAGAGAGGGGGGGGGGGGGCGGAGGGAGAGGGAGAGGGAGAGAGAGAGAGCCTTTCACAATCTGGTTTGTAGCAACACTTGATCTTGCATTCTCTTAGCTTACAATTCCATTTTCCAAGTAATGTACTATAGATGGTTCCGGTCCAATCTCTCTTGTTTCACATCACTGGACTATAAGAGAGCTTTATGCCAAACTTTCTATTTAAATTCAGTTTCTATTTGCCGGTATCATTTGGAGGCAGAATTTTACACTGATAGCCCATCCTAATCTGTGAATTGTTTGCCACCATTGCATTCCTGACAATGGAGTGCAACTTCTGGTGCTGAGAGGCAACTTCTGCAATGGGTTTTCGTTCCATAAATAGTTATGAACTGTGATTAGCTATCGCTTGATAGCTTTAAATGTTGTACGAGGAGAATAATCTTCAGAGTTTGGATTTGAGTACCCTAGGAATATTAATTTCATATGCTGTGGTTGAAGGGGAGAAATCTCAAATGCTACGCTCTTTACATTTATTTTTGATTCACTATTTTGGGGCTTACCATTCAAGCATTCTTTATTAAAAGATCTCGATGGTCCACTGGAGGAGGGAGGGAGGGTGCATTCTACCTTTTGGTTAACTCAGCTCTTGGTAGAATTTCTCGGTAATATATGTGGTAGCTTTGCCACATTATTTTGGCTACCAAAGGGTATTTAGTCACTATTGTTGTCAACTTATCTTTTTGAGTTAATGTGATGCTAAACGTTAAATTTGAGGTATTGAAATACACGAGGCAGAGAGAGAGAGAGAGAGAGAGAGAGAGAGAGAGAGAGAGAGAGAGAGTTGTAAGTTTTTCAGCAGCTTACACGGTACCCTGTCCATTATAGAGCCCATGCAAAACAGTTATTAGCAAGCCTCTTGGTTTTTTGAAAAGGGAGGCTCATACAAGCACCTCCATTGTTAACTAAAGAAAGAAAAATTCAGTTCTTTAAAAAAACAGAACTTGAGGTTGTGTAAGGACAAAAGACATAGGATTAAAAAGGACGCAAATGAGGGGCCTAATATCACAGCAAATACTGGTTCCTGGTGTTTTGTTCTATGAGTTGAACACATGGACCCGGATATGAGCAAACTTGACTTGCAATTCTGATAAGGTGAACTATGTAGTATCATGTGCGGTCATTTGGGATATATCAAGAATGTTGAATGGCCAAAGGATGTTCTTAACATGTAATTAGGTTGTGATCATACAAACATAAACTGAAAGAAAAAGGTTGCTCTCAAAGGTGTGAAAAGTTATTTAGACTGTAGCTAAGTTAGCTGTTTCAATCACAGCTCACTCTTGAGGCTCTAGCCTCTTGCTAAAGGGCAAAACCAATTTTGGGAATATCCACATGTAGTCCAATGCATTTGAAATCCTAGCCTTTCAACACCTAACAAGTTTAACTTTAAATCCTTAAATCAGTTTCATCTCATTTCTTTCTTAAGACGTCTCCACTCATCCTATATATCCTCTATGATTAAGTTGAGAAAAAATAGAGCTATTTTGTGGTTTAGGATGTACAATTTTAACTTAATGGATTAGTAGGTTATGGTGAATAGTCTAGTATGGGCTTGTGTGTGCTCTTGCATGCATTGCATGGTGTGTTTATGATGCTATTGCCAATGCATGGTGCTATTCTGATTGTTGCTGCAATTACTTGTTTAGTGTCGCTATTCTGATTGTTGCTGCAATTACTTGTTTAGTGTTTTAAGTCGATGTTTGATAGTATTGGTTGGATCAAGATTTACATAAATGGCCTTGCCAAATCTAGGGTTGGTATTACAAACCAAACAACTATAATTACTAGAAGGATAATCACTACAAGTGGCATGAGATAGATAGCCAACTTGGGTGAAAGCCAAGGGTACTCCTTATGAGCATCGCACTAGAGCCTTATCAGCAAGTGTTTGAACTATGGTTGCTTCCCTCTTGCGAAATTGGATGATAGAAGACAGCAATGGTATTGTGGACCTCCTCTCTTTTGGGTAAAAGTCTCGCATGATTCGACCATCTTGAGTTGTGAACTAGAAGCTAAGTTCAAGAAATTGTCATGCATAAGGCAAAAAAGCAATGTAAAATGTTGATGGATGTGATTACTCCCACAACAATGATGATCAGGGATGAGGCATGTATATATGTGCTAAGGTGGATGTGAAAACTAATCTCTTGTATTATAAGGAATTATGAAGTCCATTATATGAAGCATGTAAAATGATATGTTTGTGCTTCTAACTTTTAGAAGCCTTCAAGAGTTTTGCTTTTAGATTAGGTTGATACTGGTGCCTCTAAGAGTTGATTTGAAAGGTCAAGCACCTTGATGCAAAGCAATATGATGGTGTTTGTGGCATCCTTATAGATTGAGCAGGAAGTGATGCCAAGAGCACCTAGAAGCAGCTAATTCATGCATGTTGTATGTTAGATGAGAAAAAGACAAGTTTCACGAGTGAAATACTATTTCAAACCAATGCAAGGACTCAAAGGGTTTACATGTGAGAATTAGGGTGTTGAAGCTTGAAAAGTAGGCATAATTGAAACCCAAGCGTACAATCTAGACATGTTCTCTAGATTAAAAAATGTAAAATTTGGCAATAAATAGCTCAGGTAAAAGTGTGAATTATGAAAAGTAAGAACTTATGCACAAGAAGAAAACATAAATGAAAAAAAAAGAAGATGATACGAACACATGGATAGTGATGAAATAAAACAAAACGCCTTTTTGTTGCAAGAGTAAGAGCATAATTGGATTTTAGTGAGTGCCATGAGAGAAATGAGCCATATGAGAGAGAGAGAGAGAGAGAGAGAGAGAGAGAGAGAGAGAGAGAGAGAGAGATGTAATTCATTCTTCTCATTAGGGGTAGATGCCTTTAAATAAGCTTGATACATGATAGTTTAAGGTATATCGAAGACTTCCATGGGTCAACACACAATCAAATGCTTACCTTCTAAATGGATGAATGGACCTCTTAAAATTTTCCACCTCTTGGTGGGTTCTTGGAGTCTTGTCAAGACTAAATTGCTCTTATATATTACATCATTGCATGTGCCACTAGTCTACTAATCAATAGTGCTCTTGAATTAAGATTCTATTGATTTTGAACTACACATGGCAAGTTCTAGTCACCCTTTATCACTATCAAAACTCCCCTCAAGGGTAGTTTGTGTTGATCAATTTCATTGTATGGGGAAAGTCCCCCCCTCCACCCGTGCTTGAGGCAATAGGAGTGAAACCCATGGTTGAATAGCTTCTATGGAGTTGAATGAATGGTACATATAGAGCAGCACCTCTTCTTGGATGTTTGGCATCATGGAGACTAACTTCTAAACATATGACAAAGGTTTTACTTGCATAGGAGTAGAATCCTTTTTATGGTGTTGTAATTTGCATATAGAGCAAAAATCCCGCCCCCCCCCCCCCCCCCCCCCCCCCCCCCCTGTTGGCATCATTGAGACTAACTTCTAAACATCTGACAAGGGTTTTACTTACATAGGAGTAGAATTTTATGACTCTTGTTCAATTAGCTTTTGGTTCTTAGTATCTTTGGCTTCCTCGTCTCCTTAAACGAGTTACAATCATGTGTATGATGGTACAACTGTCTGGGCAAAATATGTAGCACAAGCAGAATAAGAAAGGAAACTAACTATGACTATGTGTAAAACATAGAGCTCTATCTAGTAACAATGAGCTCCAAAATGGTACAATTTCATGTGGGTATGGAGGGCCTAGCTCTAGCCTGAGCAATAATCCCCTGTATCCGCCTATGAAGGTGTCGTCGATGTTTGTGTCAAGGCCCAGGACGTCTGGATCGGCTAAGCTGAACGACCCGATTACTCAATACTCCTTGTTTGTGTGTGGACTGTGGCGGTGAGAGAGGCTCTCGTGTGGATTGTGGTTGTAACTGTATTGAAGTCTTTTGAGTCTCCTTTGCAAAGAAGTCTATGAGCTGCCTCTATGAAGGGCCTCGGTGTCTTGGAGCAGCTGTACTCCTAAGGTGCATGTCATGAAGCTGTCGTATCTCGAGAAGAAAGAGGCCAAGGCATCGCTGATCGGTAAAATCCATGACTCTGGATAGTGGTTCCAAATCCGTCTCTAAAGAGACAGTGGAAACGACCATGGACCTCATAATATGCTGGGCAATGCTAGATATAATGCTCCTCTATCTCTGGCTCTAATTGGCATATTTGGCATACGCGCTCCTTTGGTGGGATGGATCTATATTTGCAAGTCACAATTTCTAGCTGATGTGAGGAGGTGCGCAACTGGCCAATAGTATATCTGATCCCATGGGAAAGATGGGTGTCCATGTATCTCGGGCGAACAATAAATCCATCATCTGCGGTATGAAGGAAATGCTCGCGGTAGAAAGCCATCTTTGTCCCTAGCTTCTACTCTGGCATCAACCATGTCTACCTAATATCCAACTGGGTAAGATCCATCTTGATGATCTTGCGAATTTGTAGCCTGCTCAGATCAAGAGATGGTGCATCAAGGAAGTACCGGAAGGGGGGTAACTTGTCCATGCTAAAGCCATGCAGCTCAAACCAGGCCGACATCTATGCATACCAACATGAAGTATCCCCTTATCTGGCAAGCTGCCTGGAGGACTCAAGGGCCAACCGTGCATATCTGTGTCTGGGTAAGTCCCATAGGCTATGTATGTATGCGACCGATCAAGTGAGGGCCTCTACCACAATCGGTGTAGTTGCTAGCTCGGCTCTGATGATCTCATGTGGCACTAAGGCCTTACATCTGATCATCCTAGATATCATGGACGCTAGGGGTTTCTCCATCGACCTCCATCTGTCATAAGTGCGCCCTGATTTACTACGGTGGTCAAGACTGGGCCTCCATATCTATACTCCATAAAGTAGTGTGGATGTGACCAGTGTATCGAAGAGCCATAGCTTGGTGCGGGGTTCTTGGAATTGCACCTGTGAGCACATCCTCTCCAAACCACCTAGTGTTGTGTACCCGCGAGTCAGTCTAGTCTGCTGCCTCTCACATAGAAAAGGTGGGCCCTATGAATAAGACTCTCAGGTATCTATAAGAATCCACATGCTCCAGCTCCTTAGATCCATATGTGAATTTAAGTGCTGATCTCCTAACCCATTGTGGTGTAGTATTAAATATACCATCACCTTGGTTTTACCAAGGTTCACTAAAAGCCCATTGTCCAAAGTATAGGAGTGTAATGCATCCAAGTGTCTTTGTAAACCCTCAGGAGAGTCAGCTATCAATACAATGTCATCCGCATAAAATAGGAGAGGTATCCAAGAGCCAACTAGTGGAGCTCCTCTATCTTCTTCTTGTGAAATGTATAGGCCAAATAATGTCAGAGAGGGGGGGCATCCCTACTTCACGCCAATGGTGGAGTAAGTAGGTGTTGAAAGGCCCTCAGGTGTCCAGACTCTGCCCACAACTCTCTCATACAGTGCCAAAATACCCCAACTGAGCTCTTTCGGTACTCCCATGTCATGTAATCTATGTATCGGCATGTCGCTCGGTATTGTGTTAAAGGCTTTGCGTAGGTTCACAAAGCAGCAGTAGGTCCGTCAACCATGGGCCCTTCCCTTCTCAATGATCGCTCGGAGTGTGAGGATGTGATCCAATGTGGATAAGCCTCTCCTAAAGCCAGCCTGTCCCTGTGCTCTAAGACCCCACATCTCTGCCCACCTACTTAACTCATGCTCAAGGATGGAAACATATAACTTAGCCAATGTATGCCCAACTAGGGGCCCCTGACTTGAGGATAGGCACAATAGTGTGTGTCTCCTTTCTGCAAGCTGACTCCCACCTAGAGCATGTCACTTGTGGAAGTGTAGTATGTGGTCCCTGATGTGTCTTGGAGAAGAACACTATATCTCTCCCTCTGAATGTCTCCTCAAAAGCTCCCACATCCAATCGGAGGGCTCCATTACAATTCCAAACTTCCACTACAAGGCTGATCCCATAGGTCTCACACCGTCATTTGTGGCACCTCTCCATGATTACCACTTTCCCTCCTCTGTAGAAGGCGAGTTTGCCCTCCTCCCTGGCTGCCTTAATTTTTGGCATGCACTCTCTCATGTGGGCTAGTTGGGTTGGTGTGAGATCGTCACCTAAAAACACACCGGTCCCCTTCAATGTACGACGTTGAGCTAGGAAGTCTCTCCTAGCCTCCATGGTGGGGAAGCAGAGAATGAGTGCACGCTCTTTTGAGCTCTCCCCTTCTGTGCTTTTCTTGCCCACTCTCCAAGTGGAGACATACGTGTCTTTCTTAATATTCATTAACGTGTATAGCACCTTGGTGTCCTCATCCACTTTTTCATGCATCTTCAGCCCCATTACCCGAACATGGAGTGCTCTCATTTTCCTTTTTTGTTCCTCCTCCAATGTGTCATTGATTATGGTTGTTGTAGGTGCGTGTGCTAGGTGTTTTCCCTTCTTTGCAATTTGAATCCATTGCTCCGCCTCCTCTATTTGCTGTTGGGTTTTCTTGAGCATCTTTGCCTAAGAAACAGCCTCCTTCGTCATCTCCTCCTTTTTTTGGAATTGTTCTACTTCCTCTTTGATGTGGGTAAGCTCCTCGGTCATGCTAGGTTGAATTTCTCCTTCCTCTAGCTTGGGGTTGAGTTGAATGTTAGTCAATAGCTACCTAAGTGATTGAATCTCCCCATCTTGGGCTTCTATATTCAATTCCAATTTTTTAATCTTATCGTTCAGCTGCTTGTTCACTATGCTCAGTCTGTTGTCATACTCCTTGACTTTGTTGATGGCATTGGTAATCATCTGCTCTATCTAGACCTTCTCCATTTTAGGGGCAAACTCCGTCTTGTTGTGTTGGGCCTGTGGGGGAGCTCAATGCAAAGTAGAGAACAGAGGATAACCATTTCAATGTATGTGAGGAATAGCCATTTCATGACAAGCTTAGTGTCTGCAACAGGAGGGATTGTGGGACTAGGAGATGGCAGCAGGGAACTGGGGCTGCAGAGGTGGTGGGTGGGGAGACCGTGACAGGGCAGTGACAGCAGTAATAGGCGGCATGCGTAGTGATCAACGGGATAGTGACGGGGCTGGTCGGCAGTGACGGGGCTAGGCGCATGTTTGACGTGACGGGGTTGGCCGGCAGTGACAGGGATGGCCGGCAGTGACGGGGCTGGGCGCACGTGATGGGGCTGGCTAGCAGTGACAAGAGAGAGAGAGGGGGCAGACCGGTAGGTCAGACGGGGCAGTGACGGGGGGTGACGAGGCAGTGACGGGGCGAGAGACGAGGCAGGTCGGATGCCAAAATTAGAGAGCTTCGTCACGCCAAAAACATTCATCACGCCAGCATCAGAGAGTTCGTCACGCCAACGTCAGAGAGTTCGTTACTCTAGCGTGAGAGAGAGAGAGAGAGAAAGAGAGAGTGTGTGTGTGTGTTGGGGGAGAGAGAAAAGAGGAGAGAAAATACTAATGTTCAACTCTAATGTTGGGGGAGAGTGTGTGTATGTGTGTGTGTGTGTGTGTTGGGGGAGAGAGAAAAGAGGAGAGAAAAATACTAATGTTCAACTTTAATGCATGGGGAAAGAAGAAGTGAAGGGCACATAGTTGGTGTATGGGAGCATGAAAACTTTACTTTTTTTGCATTGCAACTTCATGGCATCTTGTACAACTGCCACAATAATGTAGACTAACATTCCTTGCATCTGCATGGAGTTGAAAGTACATTTGCTCATAACTAATAAAATTGCAAGATTACGGTTACAATTAAATATGATAAAAGAAAGTAGTTGTTCACCCTATAACATTTTTGGACAAAGTTATGGCCACCATCTCCACCATAGATGGATGTAGATTTTAAAAATTATTTGTGGATAGCATCTTTTGAACATTCCATTCACTTTTTGTTACTCCAATGTCCTCTATCCAACACATTGTTAAATATGCTTGAACTATAAAACATGCCACATTTTCATGTATTTGATGTCTCGCTCTAACCTTGCATTCTTGTGGAAGAATTCTTAAGGAGAATAGCTTCCTAAGGTAGAGTAAGATACTCCCAGCTACATTTTCATTTTAGGTAGAATTACACACTATTGTATCTTCATGTAGCACCTCCACATGTTTATGCATTCATCTTAGGCTCATTCATCTACAACATAAAGAGGGGTTTATTTGAATGATGGGTAATTGATATCATACCACATTTCTCATTGCTATTCAATATGTTTTAAAATAGGTTCTTTTTTATGATGCAAATGGATGTGGCAAGAAAACTTATCACAATGTAATGGGATTATTACATAAGATGGCTCTTGTTACAACTTGAGCAATTTGATTGCAAGCCCTCAATGTGTTAGTGCCAAGGAGCTTTTATCACCTTGGAAATTAAGAATTTGTGTAGGTGGTCAATTTACCACCCTCTTATATGTTGTTTCCACACATCCATTATCATTAAGTGGATAAGCTCACAAATTTATATGTTTTGCACAAGTTCTGAATTGCTAAATACAAAAAAGATTATGAAATTCCAATGACTCATAGAAATCATCCCAAGTATATTGTACCTACTTAATCCTTATCCAATTGTGGCTTTCAAACCATATCATCATCATAGGTTTCTTTGATCGAGTGTATTATCAAAATGGATTTCTTTGATCAAATTGAATTTTATAGGAAATTATTGTGCCCTACCCTTGATAAAGAAAGGGCTCTTTACTGCAAGTTAAAATTCCTTCAGGAATAGAGAAGACACAAAGAGAGAGAATTTAAGGGCCCATTAAAATTGTGACTACCAATAACATAATTAATATATTTTAAGTCATTAAGAGTTTTGATACCCAAGATTGGGAGAGGTGCCACGTGGATACCTTCCCATGCAAGCCTTCAATGGTGCAAAGAGAGTGATGGGAGATGGCAAGTAGCAAGATGAGCAGGCCGCTAGAAAGGTATGCAAGCATGGACAACCAATGGAATTGGATTATCTCTCTATTCTGAAGTGTGACATGATCAACATGGAGGAAATTGAGAGAGAGGTTAGAGGAGAGATCAAGGCTTTCTCTTTGAAGAGGAAAAGCCAAGTCCAATATCAAAAGAAGGTTATCCAAGCACTAGTGGCATTCTCTCTTCAACATCTTAAACAAATGTACAAAAATATTTCATTTGCAAGCATCTTCTTCCTTTTATGGGGAGAATCCCCACCGACGATGAATTTGGAAAATGGTTTCTATCGACCTATAGTGTGAGAGCCTCTCTACAACCATGTTTTTTTATTGAGTGGGGCCTTTACTTGGATTGGATTTTAACATCTACAATGGGGTATAGAGGTAGCTTCGTGTATGTATTATCATGGTCTCATTAGACACTCTAGACCATGAGTGTCCAATTTGGTTCTCATTCCTATGCTTGTATTTATTACTGTGGTCTCCTCTTTTCTCTCCTATAGACACTTTGGCCCATGGTTGCCTAGTTAGGATCTCATTCCTAGGCTTGCCTGATTGGATAGATAAAGAACTTGGGCCTTGGCACAAGTCCCCTCCCACAACATCATCAAAGTTGTATCCTATGGAAGAAACGCAAAGATACCCCAATGTTTCTTAAAGTATGTAATCCCCATGGTATGGAGGTCATGCTCAAAGTCAAGTTTTCCTTCTTCTGTGATTTGTGCTACCTCTCCCATGAGGAGGGGCGTTTCACCAATGACTATCCACGATGGATATTCAAAAAGAAGCTCGAATAACATGAGGCACAAAATGGGGGGGAGAGAGAGAGAGAGAGAGAGAACAAGTAGCGTGGACCTCAATGAAGCTACAAGTGATGAGAATAATATTTCTCAAGGGGACAAACATGGCAGACTAGATGGATCTGCATCCTCTAACAAACATGAGAAGTGTAAGGAGCCCAATGAGAAGTCCCCAAAACCGCAGATGTCTAGTACAAAAGAGAAGAAATGGAAGGAAAAATCCCCCCCACATTGTAGAAAAGGTAATGGGAAATCATCCCTAAAAAACATGGCTAGACTACCTCTTATGGATTGAAATGCTATGTTGTGCTCCATGGTGATGATGAATTTGAAGATACTAATAGGTTTTCCTATGAATAATATTGTGAAGTTGTCCATGATCTCATGGAATGTGTGTGGTGTATGCTCAAACACAAAGAAGTCAACATGCAAAAGGTTACGGAGGAGAGAGCCATACGTTATGGCCTTGCAAGAAATCAAAATTTAGTAAGATGATTGAAAGCAAAAGGTATTTCCTAAATTTCATGCTTCATAACAACATACTGAAGAGGAAAAGGGGGGGCCTAATGCTGATCAAAGATGCATAATGGCCTAAGGTCAAGTGCAAGGATGAGCAAGGTTGGTCAATGTGATATTAAGAACACATAAATTTGATCAATGTGAGGGAGGTTGCTCTCATTTAGTGAAAATCATGTGCAACAAAAGAATGAACATCCTAGGACTCATTGTCCATTAAGTAAAATCTAGTCAACATGTGCCAATATGATTACAAGGCTATTGACCAGCACCATAGTGCTAGTTTTAATTTAATGGCTTCACATTACAAAGCTTCTAACTCAGAAGATCAATAAGGTAAGGGTGTTCACTAACATTTATTGTTGGCAATAATTGCATATCCACTTCTTAGGATGATTGACTTTAAAGTCTAGCACGGATCTTTGGAAGGCTTGCCTATGCCAAATGGATTAGGTTTGTACATGCAAACATTAACAAATGAAATGCAAACTTACTTGAAGCTAGCAAAAAGAATCATTTATTGTTGGCATTAACTGCATATCCACTTCTTAGGATAACTGACTTTAAAGTGTAGCATGAATCTTTGAAAGGCTTGTCGATGCCAAATGGATCAACATTCTATATGCAAACATTAACAAATGAAATGCAAACTTGAAGCTAGCAAAAAGAATCTAGATAGTCTTCTAAAAATCTATGATAAAATTTTGTTTTGTTTCAAGTTCATCTATCAACACAAAGAAAATAAAGCTCTTCTATCTCTCCCTCCATAATAAAGATTGTTGCAGCATGCAATACAACTTCAAGTTCAATCAATTGGCCAAGTTTTTTGCTACCTTGGATGCCCCATGGGATAGTGCTTGCCAACAAACAAAAGTTCAACTAGCTACTTGGAAACGTGGAGGCTAAAATTGCTTCCTAACAAAAGCTCCTTGTTAGCTTGCATGAGAGGATTGTAAAGTTAAGTGCAATCACAATACACAACATCATGTCACAATACCTTGACTAAAATCCAATTGGGAGATGTTGGAAAAGAAATGTGAAGTTTGTAGATACACTAATACCTCAAAATGGCACATTATCTCTTAGGGCTGCTTGTGAAAAATGTAAGATTAAAAGTAGAGCAATGAAGGAGAAGGCAATTGAAATGTTTTAAAGATATCGAATGACTAAAGCACATCAAATTAAAGTGTAAAAGTGACGGTCTAAAGTGGGAAGATGTGCTTGTGGCGAATATTGGATACTAAACATACCTCACCTACAATCAAGACGCTCCTAAAGAGCTAGTAGAGTACCTCGAAGGAATTCAAGTGGTTACCTAAGCCAACGAGAGATGGCAACTCCTCTTTAGTCCAAAGTATTTGGCTCTCCCCATCAAGATGGAGTGGCACCCATGCATAAGGACTAGAAGAGGTTCAAGGCAATAGAAAAGAAGTGGTTTTACTAGTTGGATTGACGTGGAACCAAATGCATAAGAATCATGGGAGCCACAAGGCACAACAAGCAAGCATAATCAAGATGAGGCTAAGCCAATTTGGTTACAAGAGACAATGGTAACCATAACTGAAGATTGGCAACTTCTCTTATATGTTTGCATAAATGCCCCTTGAAATCCTCAAAGACTACAAGAGGGGAAGGCACTATTTGCAAAGAGGACTTTGAAAGAACAAAAAATGATCATGGAAGCAAAGTGGAGACCCTCGTTTCTAAGAACAAAGTGGAAACTTTGAACATACAAGATGTCCATCTAAGCATAACCTCAAATAACTTATAACATTGCTATGGAAAGTACATGAAAAAGAGACTTAGAACCAAGGGCAAGCTTAGCAAATTCATCAAGATCTCTTCCCAAGTATTGTGGCACTAGCCATCAACGTAGACAATGTGGAAAAGGACAAAAGAGTGGGTCTAGTTGACTAAATGCAAATGTTAACCACAAAGCCTTGCTCTTTGGAAATAAGGGATCACTAGATGAAGCACCTCTTAAGGTCGAACATCATTAGAGAAGTAATTATCAAAGCCATTTGAAAGAACAAAAACAAAATAGCAATTAGAAGGAAGCTAGGTTCAAGAATTTTTTACTATTATGTTAGGAAAATTATTATGATTCTTACATCTTAGAGGAAGACAAAATATGTCTCTAAAGTGAACTATAAGCTCCTTAGGAGCATGTACTTGACTAGTTTTGAGTAACTTTTTACCCCACACATCAAAAAGATATAAATGTGCTTATTCTCTAATGGAAATATTATAATTCTAAGTGCATTTTACAATGTCAAAATTTTTAGTAAACCACATTATTAAAACACCAATCCTCAATAGACTTTTATAATGGCTAATGATTTGCACAACCTGACTGCATTCTTTGAGCATAGCCTTTCAAAGTTGATCAAGCACAACTTCACCATTTCACGAGACTAAACAATGAAATTTTAAAGGTGAAGTTTTACTTTGCAAATTACTTAGAGAGAAAAAACACAAATCCAATCAACCAATTGGTACACAACACAAGTATATTTGTGTACATTTGCTAAATCTACATCAATTATCAAGCAAAAGGTTCCAAAGATAATATTGTTTCATGTTCCATCAACGATGGCTAAAAGACTACCTTAAAAGTTTGAAATAACATCAAGCCTAGTCAAATGGTGCTGCTTCAAAACGAAGATGTAGTCTTAACGGTGTGTCCACACACTTAGTGGAGAATTTTAGATGCCATATAATCTATCTACATCATACCAATAAATTCATAATAAAAAAATAGCATTGGGAAAAAGCTAGCGCTAATATGATGAATTAATTATCACACATCTACAGCCATATGGAATAATTCCTCGAGAGAATTTGTGACAAAGTATTGAACCACATGAAGGCTTTTGCAACCACCATCAAAGAAGCTCAAGTCATCACCATAGATGACATGGGGAAGAGACGATCCAAGAGTGTGTAGAGACCACCTCCAAGTAATAGAGCCCCACTGTACAAGGACAAAAGTTAAAAACACACACACACACACACACACTCTCTCTCTCTCTCTCTCTCATGAGCACAAGTACCATTGTTCACTTACAAGAGGTGCAACTGCCATCTCACCTTGGTAAAAGAGAAGCATATATCGGTTTTAGATTAGCTTTAATCCTCTGTGAATGACAGCTGCTTTTAGAAGTGCCTCAAAGCAATTTGTGCTAAAATATGCAATTGCTTTATAAATGTCTTCTAGACCTCAAAGGGACCCAAAAGTTGAACTTTAAATTGTCCCAACCAGATGATATTCTCTGCAGATCTGATTTTTAGGTTCTTCAGTCTTCTCCACATGCTTACGCATATAAGGGTTGTGCATGTTTTTCTCCCTTTCACTGCTTACGGCATTGCATTGAGGCTGCAGGTAAGTAGGCAACATATTTGCAAATGCCAAGATTTTTCAACTACAATGACCACACAAAAGCTATCTTGGATACTCTAAATAAGAGATTGGAATTCTCAGTATGACCGCACAAAAAGCTATCTTGGACGGTTCCGGCTTGTCTACTCTTGATCCAACACATTCTATCGGGTGATTGTGATGCTATGAGCAAATAAAAAATCAACAGCTAGTAAACCCATCAAGGGCTCAGCAAAGTGGAAGGAGCACACAAAAGCTATCTTGGATACTCTAAATAAGAGATTGGAATTCTCAATATGACCGCACAAAAAGCTATCTTGGACGGTTCCGGCTTGTCTACTCTCGAACCAACACATTCTATCGGGTGATTGTGATGCTATGAGCAAATAAAAAATCAACAGCTAGTTGTAGAAGAGGGAGAATCACCCAAATTTGTTTATGTTACCTCAGACTTCATTGAAGATGAGAAGTTACACTGGATAGCCCTCTTCAAGAAGTTCTTTAACGTATTCACTCAGAGTAAACTTATGCGGATTTGAAAGGAACATCACTCAAAGTCATCACATATACCATCCCCATGGTACCAGACACAACATGTTAAACAAAGGTTGTACCCCATCAACCCAAGGCACATGCAAGCCCTGCAGTAGGAGCTTGACAAGCTACTCAAAATCAAGTGAATTTATGAGATACAGCACATAGACTAGGTGTCACTAATTCTGGGTGTACTCACAAAAAAACGGAAATATCAATTAGAAAACGGTCAATGTAGTGATTAAGAGAGGGACTATTACCTCTTGTGACTCATTCACTCATTTCTCAGCATGGGAAACAGCACTGCACCCCCTTTTTGGATGAGGCATTTTGTTATATCCTTATGTAAATGTTGAAGCCATCACTTTTGAAGGGTTATTCTTCGCAATCATGGCACAAGCAAAGGCCAAGGAAGAAGCCAATCAATGTAAACTCCATTTGGAGAAACAAAATGTCCCATAATAGAATGATCATGTGCATGGCTTGCATAGTAGATTGGTTGATCCAACTTCAAAGATCCTTTTGGGCATAGGACTGTGCCTAACCCTTCAACTGATGCAGTCCAAGACTAAATTACCATCACTTGCTCAGGCATTCTATCAGCTAATGCTGGAAAAGATTTGAGAACAGAAAGAAAGAAAATTTGCACTCCTTATACAAAAGAGGATGATCAAGCAGCTAAGTTTATTCCCACCAAGAACATTTTGAGTTTGGCATATTTGCCCTGCAACTGGATGACCAGGGGCTTCTGCAAGTTAAGGTCTGTTAAACTGAGGTAGGCCAGGTCATGCCTAAGACTGTTTGTTAAGGATGCCCGCCCCCTTGTTGTAGCACCTAGTATGACAACTTAAATACATGATAGCACGCACATACACTAGCTCACTAACTCACCCATACTCGATTATGAGCATACAAAAAAAATTTTCTGAGCCCACACAGGCACCAGGAAGAAAGACTCTATAAGCAAGGTCCAAAAGGGACTGTAGCCTTATGTCAATAGGACTTGTTTAAACTAGCAGGATGTGTATCTATATCATTTCAATCATTCAGAGAGAAACAAAGGATGTTAACTTCTATTCTACAAGCACAGCTGTCCTATTCTCATCAGAATCTACAATAACGCACGGCCACCTGCAAGGAACTAGACCAATACAAATGTAGCATTGCTAACACATTGATTACGGCTAGGTTGACCTTTCATAAATCTTCAATACACACACTCACATTGATTGCCCTGCAGCCTTCAATCCCTATATTTAGATGATCCAAAAACTCAAATGGGGTTTTTACATGTGCAATATGCATTGGATATGATGACAGCCTTTATACATTTAATTAACTGCTAAGTTCATGAAACTGCTGCTCTTGTCAGCATCAAGAAATCTGACTGTAATGACAGACCCCACGAAAATGCATGATTTGAAAGGTGAGGAGAAAACCTTGTAGGACTAACCCACGCAGAATACTTGCGAAACGAAAGAATCCTCTGGTGACATGATATATCAGAAGGTTAAGAGTCATCATTATTAAACTAGAATTGCTTCATTTCAGGTACTAAGATGGCATAAATATGATATAGATGTAGTGAGGATTGAAAAGATACCTGAAGAGCACCAGCAAAAGAGGCTGCAAGAAGAAGAGGTGAAACATAACCCATTGTGTAAGCTAACAATAGGCCACCTCCTGCCAATGGGTCCTGCAAAATTCCTCGAACATTATGGCCAACATAGAATTACTCAGATGTTACAAATTACTAAAATTAGCAACACTCCAACAAAATGATATATATTCTAGTACTTGTGAAGTAGCAACATAGCCAAGTAGTGTTGCTAGAACTGGACTGCTACAAGGTGATGCTGCAAGTGCAAAAGTAAGGCCTGCCAGATATGCTTGCACACCTGCCATAATTGCCGCGGGGGGGGGGGGGGGGGGGGGGATGGATGAAAAAACATCATGCAACCAAAGAACACAGTCAACAACAATCATATTATCCTGAGGAAAATCTGAAGATATAACTTGATGCCACTGCAGGATTGAAGTCAAACACAATAAGACACCTTCAGGAGATACAAGTATTACTTGATGGAAGGCTAGCTGCTGCTGACCGAGGATCGAAATCTCCAAAAAAAGAAGGCAATTGCAACTCAATTATCTGCCAATACCAACTATAAGAAGTGTTAAACTACCAAGCACTGTTTATGGCCTACCATGCTCCCCACTTTACTTCCAAAATTCTAGTGCTGCTTTAACTATCTGACTGTTACCTCTAGAAGATTCAGGCCCATGACTATGGCCAGGGCAGATGCAGCAATTGGCAACCCCTGCCCTATTTGACCATAAGCCTTCCCTGCCAATGAAGCTGCAACCCCTAAAAGAGCAAGCGTTGTTGCTAGTCCCAATGAGAAGGACAAGGAATCTACAAAACTCTGTTCACAAGGCCAATGTTATAGCTCAACAATACAATCTCCTGGAAATACCCATTGAGATCACTACAACCCTCCCACTCTATGTGACTGAGCAAGAAAATATGACCTGTAAACGATTTTTCCCTGGTCCGGATGCACCTGAAAAATTATCTCCATTACTGCAGATCAGTTTGGTGAGAAGAAAGCTTCATATGAAACTTCACTTTAAGAGAAAAAACATGTACCTATGTAGCCAAGAGTCAATGGCAATACACTAAGTGTGCATGGGGAAAGACTGGTCACAAGACCTGCTCCAAATATTATAGCAACACTGCCAATACACTAGATTTATAAGAAGGCAGGGCAGAAACATTTTTGAGTCACTATGTTCAAGAAGGAACAACACTTACCCAGCTGGGCTTAGAGCAGCGAGCTGTAGCTCAACAAGCTCATTAGCATTCTGCCCTGCAGAGTAGACTAAGCTGCTGAACCACTCTCCAACTGAGCCCATATCCGAGAAAAACAAGACAGTAGGTGGAATTGAGTGTTGTGCCAGGACATGTACCTTACCAACAAATTAAAATGAAGTCAAAAAGAAAGAGCATAAAACTACACACAGACTTCACATACAAGCATAAAACTTGAGTCCAAAAGTTTTAGTTTCTTCCTCTCCTTCCTTCCCTCTCAGTTCATGACTAGTTTTCAATTTATTATGCAAGGCTGCTCCTTATTGACTAATCATCTTCCTTGTCATGGAATGTCAAGGGACCAGTGTGGTGTATTCTGTTTGTAGCTCAGTGGCACACATGTAGCATGAAATGGCAGGACCAATATATGTGTACAAGGATCATATGACTTTTTGTATACTATGTTAGTTTCTCATCTGTCTTGGGTTGTGCTGACTCCAAACGCAAACCTGATGTAGAGTAGACAGGGCACCTAAAGAAGATGATGGAAGTAGAGAGGAGAGACGAAAGTCTTAAAAGAAGTGAGGGTGGTGAGATGCTGAAAATGGGGGGTGTACCGTATATATATAGGCATGACCTATCTCGAGTCTCACCCACTGAAGTCTCTTGAGCACTACTTTGATTCTCTCCGAAGGCCCTAGAAAGCCTTTTTGGGGCTGGAAACTGAAACCAAAAATGGGAATGAAGAAGGGAAACTGTATGGAATGATGTGGTTTCTCAACAACTCCATCATGTATGCCCACATGGGATGATTAGTGCTATCCAATTTGTCACAATCACCAAATATATTGAGCAAATCATTTTGCCATGCCATTGCTTGCTGCAAATTGTTGGTATTTATAACCAACACCAACAGTTGTCCAAAGTACAAAATGTTCGGACACCTCAATTGTAAACCAATGGATTGTTATACATACACTTCTCCTTGAAGTTCCCCAAGTAAAAATGCAATTTTAATATCAAGCTGGTGCACAATCCAACCATGATGGACAGCCAAAGCAACCATACACCGAATGGTGACCATACGGGATATAGGAGCAAATGTCTCCTAACAATTAACGCCTTTCTTTTGCACGTAGCCTTTTGCCACAAGCCTAGCTTTATACTTATCAATGGATCCATCCACTTTTCTTTTCAGCTTATAGACCCATTTTGTGCCAATGGCTTTCTTTCCAACAAGCAATGTCACTAGATCCCATGTTTAATTCTTTATGATAGAATCAAATTCAGCTTGCATGGTTGCCATCCAATGATACTCTCTTGTGCATCCTCAAAACAATCAAGCTCATCATCGAGTGTGTGTGCTGCCATAACAAACTCCATTGTATTAGCATGATCATGCAAACATGCTTGTCTTCTAGTACGACCAGCAATAGGAGCATCCAAATGAGTATCTTTAATAGTCTACAAGTACCATCTAGGCATCTGCCTAGCTTCGTGATTATGTACAAGCTCCTGTTGAACCTCAAATTCAACATCTTGCTGAATATTCAGATCAGCCATAGGCTGAATTTCTGCATTGCACAATGGAGCAACTGGCTGAATATTTTGTTCATTTACTAAAAACTCCAACTATATCACCAAAAGAAATGGGCAACAGCCCTTCAAATACCCTCAGATATATCAAAATCAGCAAGGGATAATTCTGATTTTTCATCAAAAATCACATCCCTACTGACAAAGACTTTCTTGAAAACAAGATCATACAATCTATATCCTTTGCTCTCATTTTTGTACCCTACAAAAATGCATTTGACAGCCTTGTTGTCCAACTTCTTTCTTAGCACTTTGGAAATATGAGCATACGCAAGACACCCAAAAATACGAAAGTGGCCAACTGAAGGTTTTTAGCTTTTCCAAGCCTCGAAAGGCGTGACATTTTTTAATGCCTTTGTAAGGCACATGTTCAGAACATGATGAGCACACATAATTGCTTCCATCCAAAAGCCATGTGGAAAATTCTTAGCTTTCAATATACATCTATCCATCTCCATGAGTGACCAATTCTTCCTTTTTGTAGCCCCATTCTGTTGTGGAGTATATGCAGTAGTATAATGATGGACAATGCCTTTCTGCTTCAAAAAATTATTCAACAAGGAATATATGTATTCCCCCCCTCAGTCCAAATGGAGAGTCTTCCTGCAGCCAAATTGATTTTCAGTAAGGGCAACAAAAGCCATAAATGCATCATACACCTCTAACTTTTTCACCAATGAGTAGACCCAACAAAAACAAGTAAAGTCATCAATGAATGTGATGAAATAATAATACCCACCCAATGACTTTGTCTACATAGGTCCACATACATTCGAATGCACAATCTACAATCTAGTTGTTGCCTTAAGGGTTTCTCAACACAGTTGCCCCTTCTTGGCTTGCATGCCCCCTGTTTCTTGTTGCTCTGTGAAGTACTTGAACTTCCAAAACTCTATAGAGCATTTCTAGACTGGCTGCCCTTGCCCCTTCTTGGCTTGTGTGGCCCCTATTTCTTGTATGAAGTACCTGAACTTCCAACACTCTACAGAGCATTTCTAGACTAGCTGCCCTTGCCTTTTTGTCTCGCCATAAAAGCCCATTCAAAGGCTATAACATCCACCCCACTATTATTTCTTGTTTGCTCTTTTTTAAGGAGCAAACTAACCAACTAAAAAAAGGTAAGTGGCTGCGGAGAAATTCTCATATTGAGATTTAAGGCCATGTGAAAGGCCAAATAAGGAGGTGGCAAGGAATTCAGAGTAGTATAGATCATCTCTGCAGTAGAATAATACTCAATCTACATTCATTAACTACTCACGTGAGTCTTGAATTTTGTTAAGATGATTCTACATGGCATCACTTTCATCCATCTTTACATTCTCAAGCTCTTTTTTCAAGAAAGAGATGTCTCATTTTTTCCAACAAACATCTGCTAAGTGTGAGCCATGCTTCTTGTGAAGAAGCTGCAAACCGTATATGCAGATTATAAACCGTTGAACTACCAATGCAATCAATGACAATGCTCAAGCATTGCCACTAATTATAGACCGTTGAAATGCCAATACAATCTGTGACAATGCTTGAGCATCCCATGTGGCCCAAGCCTTTTGTGCTATTGTTCTTTGGGGAAGTAGCTAAGTTAACCACGTCCTCCTATGGGAGGTGTTGCAGGAGCCACAACTCCAGGATGGGAACTTCCTCACCACTAACATAATACCAAAGATTTTTTGCAATCGGCACATTCTTCATCATGAAGGATCATAGAGAATAGTTATTGCTGTCCAAATCTATCCTCCTTGGATACATATGTGAATACATCATTCTGTCCCTAATTGGCCATGGTATATGTCACTGTTTCAAAGAGCACAAAAACAAGAGCCAAAGCTAAAACAACCTGGAATCTTGGAAATTTCCAGAAATTTCAGCGTACATCAAGGCGTAATTAGCAAATCTATGTCACACTTGACCACAACTGTCCAATGTACACGCTATCCAATGCACAAACAGTGCTCAACAACACAACCAATGCAAAAGCCCTAAAATTTTGTTGTCCAAAATGCACAATTTCAGTCTATTTCAAACTGAACCTGTAGTACATGTGCCAATGTTTGCTCAATATCCAAAAGGCCCAAATTTTCTAGCCCGCTTTCCAAGAAATTTCTGCAATAAGTGTGTTCCAAGATATGTCCAAGAGTAAAAATGGATTGCTTGAGAAAAAGCCCTTTGCTGTGATTCAGATTTTTAAATAATAAATGAATAAATGCCTTCTTTACCTCTAATGTTGGCTGCCTCAAGCTTAGTGGAGCTATGATACAGCTATGAAAGAGGAGTTGGCGGAGGGACAATCAGAGGCAAGTAGCTGAAGGAGACGAGCTGGTTGTATAGATGGCAGTGCTACAAGTGGCGGGCCTACAGGTGGAGCCGGCGCAGGTGTTTGGTGTGCTAGTGCCTGACGGACCAAGAGGCGAGGGAGCTGGAGCAGCTGGCGGCTAGCAGACAAGGATAGCAACTGGCGAAAGGGCAGCGCTGCTAAAGACTAGTGGCAGGTGGCCAAAGGCAGTCCTAATGGTGCTGAAAGTCTATACGAGTAGTAGCAGGTCAGGGTACAACTGACTAGTAGTAGGTGATGCCGGGCTGGTGGTGACAGGTGAAACTAGAGCTAACCAAGATCTCCAAGAGGCTGAGATGGACTATGCGAGCCTGGAGCCCTAATACCAAATGTGAGGGATGGAGATGGAAGCTCTCAGTTGAGAGTACACAGTTGACATTAGAGAGAGAGAGTGTGTGTGTGTGTGAAGACACAGCATGACTCCCAATGCAATTACCAAGAGTGTAATGAAAGTACAAAGTACAACCCTTAAACCTTAGGGTTGTTAATGTGCATTTACATTTAAAAGGTGTAAAACACGATAAGTGACCGAACTATGCAACATAAGCACATAAAATAGAAGATAATGTAACTAGGGAAAACCTCCTCTCATAAGGAGAATAAAAAGTGCTCCATTGTCCTACCATGGATCACCGACACTCCTCTCTGAACGTAGGCATGAGTCAAACCCAACACAAGCTATTGGCCAAGTATCTGGTCCTCTCTCTTTTCTCAAAGAGAGGGAAAGGCAAGCCGAAATAGAGATTGTACACACCATAATTGAGTGCAATCTCTCTTTCTAAAAAAGTGGATCAATGGTAGCAGATGGTGAAAGACATTGCCACAATTGGTCCATGAAGTTGAGAAAATGTTGAGATGAGAGAAAAATCTGAGATTCTTTGTAGAAAAATGCCCCAATCTAATTGATGCCCCGTCCAAACTGCCTAAAATGCAATCGCCTACTGTCTAGGCTGCCCAAAATGGCTGTCACCAAACTCCAAATGCTATCGCCAACCCCTAATGGGTCTGCTCCTACTGTGCTTGCATCTAGAAGGCCCCAGATGGCTGTCACCTGTAGCAAAATGCAAATATCCGCACAGGAAAATGACCAGCAACAGCCTCCTCCTCTGTCCCCACCACTATACACACTGAATCAGCCTCTACAACCCCCAAACAGCCTTCTCCCCCGTTGCATAGGTAATTTTGCCAAGTAATAGCCTTCTAATCCCATTTTCCAACAGTTTCAGCCATTAAATAATTCTGAAATTTAATTTTAGCTACTCTGACCTTGCCTAAAATGAAATGTGCCCATCCATGATTAAATTGGCTAGGCCATTTGCAAGCTGCAATGGTCCTCAACCTCAATTGACCCTTAGACTGGCATTAATTAATTATTTAATGTCTAGTCCCTAGTATCACCACTAACACTTAATGGACAAATAACTATCCTAGGCTCAAAACTGATGCCAACTAACAATCAAAGTCTAGCTAGCATAATTTGTCACAACTTTTGCCTTTGATAGCCAATGACTCTTCGAGGTCATTGGTTGTAACCATGAAATAGCTACCATGTGCATCACATACACCTTACAACCTTGCACATTTGATTATGAATTAATCAAATGTTACTAGCAAGATTAAAGCATCTTAAAAATTTCACGTCCTTGTAATAGACCTACCTATCTCATATGCTTCTCTGATAACCTTGTCTACATCAGAAAGTACCTCAATGTCTAATGATCTCTCTACATTGTAAAATCAGCCCCTAACAAATAATGTTTCCACATAGACAATGTATGAATTACAGCCAAGAGCTCTCTCATAGACCTACAAATTTCTCTCTACACCGTGGAGAAGATGGCTCTTATAGGCTAGCCCATTCTACATTAAAATACCCCTAATGATGTTTCCACATGCATCATACTGAACCACAAATGACTTCCTTGGGTTTGGCAACACAAGCACAAGATCTGAAGTCATCTTTTACTTCAACTTTTCAAATGCTAAAATTTTCATAGCTGTCCATCTAAATGTCACATGGTGTCATTTTTCTTTTGCAAAGTATGCAATGGAGATGCTATCTCAACAAGCCCATGAACATACTTCCTATAGTAAAAACATAAATCCAAGAAGTTGTGGATCTCATGTATATTCTTCAAATGTGGCCATGATCGTATAATCTCAACCTTTGCAAGGTCCATACAAATACCATCAGCCGATACAATATGCCCAAAAAATGGATTCCATATTTAAAAAACTCACTTTTCTTGTCATTAACAACTTCTGTGCTTTGCCTCATTCTTTGAATAGACAATCATATCGTCAAAGAAAGTGCCCACAAATCCTCTATGTGGCCAAAAGATGTAATCCATCATCCGATTAAAAGTGGTAGAAGTATTTGTAAGTCCAAAAGGCATGACAAGAAACTTGTACAACCCAAAAGATGTCCTGAACGTTGTTTTAGGCAAATACTCTAGTCAAATGCATATCTAATGATGCCCACTTTTCAAATCTATATGACTGAATATCTATCTATAACATCATCGATTTGAGGGATTGGAAACCAATTCTTATCGTGATTTTATTCAAGGCACGACATGCAATGCACATACGCCATGAACCATCTTTTTCTGCACCAAAAGCACTGGACAAAAAAAGGAAATGAGTTGGGCTAAATCAGCCCTCCTCTAATAGCTCATTTACCTAACTTATAATCTCCTGCTAGGCTGCACTAACTTTATAAGATGGATGTATTAGCCCTTTTTTTTATAGCTCATTCACCTAACTTGTTATCTCCTCTTGCTAGGCTATACTAACTTTGTAGGGTGGCTTATTAGGTAGACTACTTCCAGGGATAAGATCTATGTCATGATCTACAAGCCTTTCAGGCGATAGCTGCCCTAGAAGTGACTGAGAGAAGCAATCAGCATACATTTTCACAAATGAAATGTGATTCTTTTCTAACTTTGACAAGTTTCCAACCTCTTCATTATCAAACTTATCCTTAGTAAAAACCAAGTATGTTGAAAGGTGATTTTTCATTACTTTAGAAATGGTAAGAGCCGATACAACAAGGACAGGTTCCCATTTTAACTTTACATCAAATGTGAGTGCCTTTACCTTACGCTGACTAGTGATTTCTTTTGCATGTGAATCAACTACTATATCCATACGGTGACACCATGGCATACCAAGCACCACATCACAATCCTCAAGTGGAGCAATAAAGAACTCTTATCCACATATCCTTAAATGTGCAACCGAAGCTTTCCAATTAGTATCATAAGCTTTGCATGGCCCTTACATGTCATTCTAACTTTTTCCATGGGTCCCATCTCATCCTCTCTAATACCCAAATGGACTGCTATATCTACAAAGATATACTACTAAATGAAAGTCAAAGCTTTCAATCTATCTTATACACCACTGAAGGACTCAAACTTCACTCCTTTTTCACCCTCATCATAGTCTTTTGCTACCCCTTTGGGAGTCAAGTTATCATACAATGGCTGCTACAAAAAGGATGCATTTGTTGTATTTACATCCTGAACAAGCCCAAAAGAAGCATTTGCATGATCAGCACTCATTCCTCGAGTCCCATAAGCACTCACGGGTACAAATGCATTATCAAACATGCCACTTTGTGCCCCAAGCATCAAATCAATAATGCCATACATAGGATTATACACGTTTCCAACATACCCAAATACATTGGGCATTGTATACCATGCATTGACTATTACATACCATAGGGAGTTGTGCCATACATTCTCGTATACGTTCCTTGTCCAATCATTGCATGAAAAATCGTGCTATCACCAAAGTATCCTAGCTACGCCTTCATTGCATGCATGCTCGACTGTCCAAAATCCATTGGATTAGCACTTCCGTGATGACCTTACATTTGCATACCTTGCCCCATAGGTACCAACTGTTTCTCTTCATTAGCTTCTTTGGAAGCTTCTCGTGAAGGATTTGGCATTACCTTCAATGCACCTTGCTGTCCTGCCAGTGCAGAAGATGACTTTTTCTTCTTGCCCTTGCTATCCTTCTTCAGAGCATTTAAAAATCGAACAAATTAAGGATCCTTTACCAATTCAGCAAAGAGATTTGTCGTTGTCCTCATCCGAATTTTGAACCGATCAGAGCCTTAGTCTTTACTATTTCCTATGTAAAGCAATCTTTAAATGCCTCATGAAGTTGTATGCCTTATGAAGTGCAGTTTGTAAGCAGTTGAAAAACGTGACCTGAAGAGGTATTGTGTGTCTTTCTCATGTATAGATCATCATTCTTGATCATGATCAATTGTATGTTGGAGTTTCTTGCTCATCAATACAATATGACAATGGGCGCCATAATTCATACCTCTATTTCTATCTTCTTTCCAGCATATACTCTGATTTCTATCTCCGATTTGCTATTATGTGTTGTAGAGTATACATCATTATTTCTGAGTTTTCTATGAGTTACTTGATGAGGCATTAGGTATGTTTTACATTGCTTGATTTAGTTTACTCTATTGCTGTATGAGGCAATTCAGTCCTATTATGCATTCAACATAGATTTGGGGCTGAAACAACAATGATCAATTTGGCTATGTATCAACAATATCTAAGTAGAGAAGTAGGTGAATGCATCTAACTTATGCTTTGAGAAATATACCCACATATACCTACAGAAATCAACTATAAAAAAGACGTACAACACACCATTCAAGGAGGTAGTGGATGTTGACCCATGAAGATCAATACAGATCAATCTAAGGGGCGCCTCAGCTCTATGTGTAGACTACTGAGGGAATGGTACACAAAGTTGTTTTCCTAGTTGACAAGCTTTACAAATATCTCTAGATAGTTTTAAAGCGTAGAAGGCCCTCAACCATCCGTAGACGAGACAAATCATAAAGAGAGTCATATCCAAGATGCCCCAGGCAATAATGCCAAAGACACTCGTTATTCACAGGCTCCCGTCTAGTGGCCAAAGCCTGGAAGCATTGGAGCGTTGACCCCTCAAATGTTAACTAGAAAGAAACTGAGTCATGTGGTACAAGCCACTAGGCTGTGCCTCACCGTAAACAACCACTAAACCAGTGTGAGTGTCAAGGACCTTGACTATGATTGCTGTAAAGAAGACCACTTACCCCAACTGGCAAAGCTACTAAACAAATAACAAGTTCATCCCAAGCTAGGAGACATAATAGATATCATCTAGCATTGAGTCCGCAAATGTTAACTAGAAAGAAACTGAGTCATGTGGTACAGGCCACTAGCTATGCATAAACAATCACAAACCAGTTGGAGTATCAAGGACCTCAACTATGGTCGTTGTAAAGAAGACCACTTACCCCAACTAGCAAAGCTGCTAAACAGATAACAAGTTCATCCCAAGCTAGGAGACATGATAGATATCATCCACCGTGGCGAGATTTGGATCTTGGTTAGTAGAAAAACTGATACGACCCTAAACCTTAATCTTGACCAAGAAGTTATTCGCCACCTAGACATACTCGGCTGCAAGGGCTCACATGAGAAAAATATCTAGGATAAGGGTCATGTGATGTATAGCTCTATTGTCTACAATCAAACAAGAGTCAAAGTGCTAGGCTACCAAGAGTGGGCCTAAATTGTCACCTTGTTGGGTAACTCACAGATGTAAATGAGACTCAAGTTCTCGGATGTCTGAAAAGAGACAAGGTACGAGCGGTCAAACAAGCCCTCGAGCATTGAGAACAAAGTCGACTATGATGGCGAATCGATGGCAATGTGGATCTAACCACGCCACTGCCCCTGATTTTGGTTGCCACCAACCTACCTCCCTTGCTGGGGGTTGCCCGCCAACTAAGGGGCAAGGATCTAATCCTTTAATTTTGGTGTTGTACCTCTTGCCTTTGATCGATACTCCTCGTTAAAATGGCCAGCTTTTTGACAATGTTGACAATATCTATTCATTTTAGGTACATTCTACCATTCAAGTTTAAGAGATGACTAGGAGGTTCCTTGTGACTCAATAGTTTAGTTTTGGTTTTGATTGTGTTTTTTTTTTTCAATTTGAATTTTGATTTTGCTTTTCCCTTCTCTTCCTGCCCCTTCTAAGAAGTGGCAATGAGGGCCCGCTCTAAAGATGTAGACCTATGAAATTGGTGGAACAATGGAGTGTAATGTAGTAGCTAACACTCAAATTCATAGAAGGTAGGCAGATACCATAGTATGAGGGTAGGAGTCTCCCTTACCCACGTGATGGCGTCGTGGTATGCACGTTAATAGCGTCCACCCTCTACACATAAAATCTTGTCCCTCAAGCCTTTTGACCTTCTTGTAAGTATTCTCATGCCTCTGTTGCACATCATAATATACATATCGCGTTACCTTGATTCTATGTTGTGTTACCTTGCCCGTTACGTGTTACCTTCCGCTGCCCATGACGCGTTACGCTTCGCGTTCCGTGTCGTGTTGAAAAACGCTTCTGCACAACTGTGGGGCCGCTGATTAGAGGGTGATCCACGGGGTGGGTGTTGCCTACCCCATGACGGCTCCAGGGGAGTGTCGTCGCACTTGGTATCAGAGCTAGTCATATGTAATGTAGTAGCTAACACTCAAATTCATAGAAGGTAGGCATAATAATCTGTGAGATCACATCTTGCACAAAATGAAAGTATTTTCTCGGTAGATTGTTTAGAAACAACGTGACCTAGTCATCAAACTTAGAAGCCCCCATGGTAGAGAACTCAATGAGTAGCCATCGATACTCAACCAGCTTGACCTTAAGATCATCACGGTCAATGATTGCGAAATTTTGGAATTCATAGTCAAGTGTGATATAACGGGTCCTATCCTGAGCCACAAAGCAATCAGTTAAGTGTGCCCGTCGCTCGAATGCTAGATCAAAGTACTGTCACTGTAAATGAAACTCAGGAAGAAGTCCTTCCATTAACTTGGCTATGGCAAAGGCATTCCTTGCCTTCCAAGAGTAAACAACTTCGTATGGAACAAGTGTAGGATCGGGCTAGGGTTCCAACCCCTACACAAGGTCCTATAGATTTTAAGAGTCAAGTGACAAGTCCATGTCTCGTCAAATTGAGCCAAGTGGTGTAGTTAGGCCTATTAAAATGAGTCTTATCAAAGAAAGCATGCTTAACTAAGGAGGAAGATGAACCATGAGGTGTTGGATGAGAATAAGGATATGAGGGAAGGAGATAAGTAAGAGGTGGTGGGCAGGCAGAAATAGGTTGGGAGTGTTCATATAATGCCGATGATGGAGGCATTGAAACATGAATATTTTCATAAGATGTTGATAGAGCTGGAGGCACTGGAGCATTGATGCCTTGTGCAAATGTCGGCTAGGGCATAACAGTGACCAATAGGTCCTTTAGGTACAGCAATGGAGGCAAACGATGGTACCAACTGATCTACACTTGTGTAAGCAAGAGAAGGAACCCCGCGCTAGGTATAACCCAAGGGTATAAAAGATGGAGGCTAAGCCTCCCCAAAGGTGCATGTACACCAGGTATATAAGTCCTAAAGGTAATGCCTATGTGTAATGGACCCCCTAGTGTGATATGTGCAAAACATTATGGTATCTAATATGCAAAAGTGAAAAAATGGTAATGCAAGGAAAGAAATGGATGAAATGGGTGGGTTTAAAAATTGTTGAAACTAGCCTTCCTTCTCGGTTAGGGTGGTTTAACCTGATTAAGCACTTAATTACAGCAATCAACAAATGAACATAAACTGAAATGCTCACTTTACCTTCATAAACTTGGGCAGTGGACACCCTGTTGGCCCCAAAACTGACACCCCTTTCGGTATTTCTTTAATTTTAATTGCTGATGGATAAATTACAAGCCGAGATTTCACAATCTCCTTGGCTAATTCAAAAGCCCCTTGCTGTTCCAATAATCAGCAAAGCATTTAAGCAAATTGCCCCTTGATTTTCACCCAAGACTTGCTCTAATGGAACCCCAATTGGTCAAATGCTGCCCCAAATTCACAATAAATAGGCTGGCATTTGAAATCCTCACAATTCCACGAATTTTCGGTGCTGATTTCAGTGTACAATGCCTTTGACTAAGGGCACGGGTCCCAAGGTTGCTGCTAAACCCTAATTACTTCTGTAATTTAGGATTTACAGCAGTAAGCTCTCTGCTGTCCACCAAATTTGGCTGTACCCTACTACCAATGGCTAAGAATTGTTGAGAATACTTGAGCATAGACAAGAGGAGATGAGAGAATGCTGTAGAAAGATAGAAAATCAGCTAAAATGTATCTTTTGATTCGTAGCTCTGATGACAAATCTAATGGCACCAACAACTTCAAAAGGGAGGTAAAACACCAGCTCAGCTAACGAGCCCTCCTCTTCTACCGCCACCTCTCTTGAGGCGGAAGAGAAATCCTACTGCTCCCTATCCTATCGCGGCGAGCGATCAGTCATCGTCGCCTCTCAGAGCCAAATCTGATCACTCCCTCTCCCTCTACCAAGCTCCGAATGGCTGCCATTCAGCTTCCACCACCCTCCAACAGTCTTCTCCCTAGTTGCATGGGAAAATTTTGCCAAGTGGCAACCTTCCTAATGCATTTTCAGCCATTAAATTATTTTTTCAGAATTAATTAATTCTGAAAATTAATTTCAGCCCATTTGACTCTGCCCAAAATTAAACATGCCCATCTGTAATAAAATTGGCTAGGCCATTTGCAACTTCGAGTGGTTCCCAACCTCTGTTGACCCTTAGACTAGCATTAATTAATTAATTAATGCTAGTCCCTAGTGTCACCACTGACACTTAATGGCCAAACAATTGTCCTAGGGTCCAACCTGGGGCCAACTGACCACCAAAACCCAGTTGGCATAACTTAACACAACTTTTGCCTTTAACACCCACTGCATCCTCGGGGTCCTTGGCTTGTTCCCATGAAATAACAGCCATGTGCATCACATGTGCTAAACGACCTTGCACATTTGATTAGTAACTTAATCAAATGTTACTTGAAACCAGCCTTCCTTCTCGGTTAGGGTGGTTTAAGCACTTAATTACAGCAATCAGCAAATGAACATAAACTGAAATGCTCACTTTACCTTCATAAACTTGGACAGTGGACACCCTGTTGGCCCCAAAACTGGCGCCCCTTTCGGTATTTCTTTAATTTCAATTGCTGATGGATAAATTACAAGCCAAATTTCACAATCCCCTTGGCTGATTCAAAAGCCCCTTGCTGTTCCAATAATCAGCAAAGCATTCCAATAAATTGCCCCTTGATTTTCACCCAGGACTTGCTCTACTGGAACCCCAACTGGTCAAATGCTGCCTCAAATTCACAATAGATGGGCTGGCATCTGAAATCCTCAAAATTCCACGAATTTCTGGTGCAGATTTCAGTGTACAATGCCTTTGACTGATGGCACGGGTCCCAAGGTGACTGCTAAATCCTAATTACTGCTGTAAATTAGGGTTTACTGCAGAAATTACAGATCAGCCCACCAAAAGTGGCTGAAATCTCCTCCAAATGGCTGAGAATTTCTGAGAATGGTTGAGCATAGGCTGAAGGAGATGAGAGAATGCTGTAGAGAGAGAAAATTTTGAGATTTGTCACGAAGAACTGATCAAAATCAATTGCTGCCCTGCTGTATCAGCCCCAAACGGATGCACCAACAACAATAGGAGCATCAGAGACTGTGATCTTTAGGAGAAAGTGCATCAATAGCAATTGTCAACTTCCCAAGGTCAAGAATATGCAATCTCCATCACCAAAATGGTCTCTAATTGCTGGGAAATGGCCCCAAAAGCTGGCAGTAACAGTCCAACACCTCTTTCCAATAGCTCCAAAATGAAGAAACGAGATTTCCCTCTCCCTTCAGCCCTATTTAGCCTTTCCCCCACTTGATGGGAAAGTTTTGCCAAGTGGCAGCTTTCTTAATCCATTTTTAGCAATTTCCGGCCATTTAATTAATTTTTAAAATTAATTAATTTTGAAAATTAATTCAACCCTTAATCCATGCCTAGAAAATTGACCTTGCCCATCCAAAAATTAATCGGCTAGGCCATTTGCAACCCAAAGTGGTCCCATGCATTAATTGACCCTTGGACAAGCATTAATCCATTAATTAATGCCTAGTCCCTAGTGTCACCACTGACACTTAATGGCCAATTAATGGTCCTAGGGGCAAACTGATACCAAAATTCACCTAGAATCTAACAAGTGTAACTTGTTACAACTTTTGCCTTTGACACCCATCTTTTTCACAGGGTCCTTCGGTCTTCAACTATGAGAAAGTAGCTTCCACCTCACATGTGCAACACGTGTATCTTTTAATTGCACATTTGATTAATTGTCAATTAAACATAAGCAAAACATCAAATTTTCATGTCCTCGTAACATTACTACCAAGATTAAAGCATCTCAAAATTTCACGTCCCCGTGACAATTGTGATGATACATTAAATTGATTTTGATGAGGTGAAGAAAATTGAAATGATACCAAATATGATGAATGCTGAAACTAGCTTTCCTCCTCGGATAGGGTAGTAAATAACCTGATTAAGCACTATTTACAACAATTAACAAATTCACAAAACTTTGCACATTTTACCATATAATCTTCGACATTGGATACCCTGTTGACCCCAAAACAATCGCCCCTTTCAATATTTATTTAACTTAATTAAAAAAGAAGTTGATGTACAATGGGATTCTCCTAATCTCTTTCGATATTCCAACTCCCCTTGCTGTCCAAAATAATAGCAAGTCTTCAATCTGATTTGCCCCTTGATTTGAGCAGTCAATTGGCCTTCACTTGCTTTGATGGAGATGGAAAATGCCCCAAATTCATTGATTTGCTAGTCTCTTCACTTGAATTTGACTAAAAACAACTTTAGCCCTATTGAATCCAAGTCTTGAAGCTTCCAATTTTTGGCACGATTCCTAAAGCTGCTGCTAAACCCTAATTTCTGCGCTACAAATTAGGGTTTACGGCAGAGAAAGCTGAAATTTCTTAGCCTCTGGTGATCTCAATGCTGTAATCTTTGGAGCAAGGCTGTAAAAAGCTGGGAGATAAGAGAAAATGCTGAGGAGAGAAAAATTTCAAACTTTCTTCGTGAAGAACTGAAGAAAATCTGTCATTTACTGCTATTGCCTTGTCTCAACTGCTTATAGATACAAAGAATAGAAGAAAATCAGTCATTTACTGCTGTTGCCCTGTCTCAACAGCCTGTAGATGCTGTTACTTGTTGTTGATTGGTCTTCTCCTACCCCTAGCTGCCTCAGAAGGTCCTCTAATGGCTGCAAATCAGACCAGTAGCATCTCCCCCTCTCTTGCAAATGAATACACTAAAATGTCTCTCCAATCTCTAAAGACGTTTTTCAGTCTTACATGGGCATTTTTGACAAGTGGCAACTTCCCAAATGGCTTTTCCAGCATTATCCATAATTAAATATTAATGTTCAATCTTTAAATACTGAAAATTAATCTAATAATTATTTCAGTGCCCTGAAAAATAATCCAACTAGCCAATAATTAAATTGGCTAGGTAACTTCCATTCCTGAGTGTCTCTACGCCATCTTTGACCATCACATTGGTGTTAAGTACCATTAAACGTCACTTCTCTAGTGTCACCAATTGATAGTTATGGCCAAATGAATGACCTAGACCAACAACTAGCACCAGATACCACCAAGTACCTATGCGGTATAACTTATAGCAAATTTGACCTATGATATCCCATGATTTCCTGGAGTCCTAGGCTCATAAATTTACTTTAACTCCAGTTACACCTCACATGTACAACATTCACTTAACCATGTCATTAAAAATTAATCCACATGTTAAGTGAGGTTTCAAAAATACATATCCTCATGACAAATGCAAAGAAGAAGATGCAGCAAACTCATTTTAACCATTAGAAGAATAACGTAAAGAAAAAAGTGAAAATATAAAGATACCGAACTCTTTCTTATAATCACCCCTTCTTGCATTAACGTATATGAGTGTGTCTTCTATGGGGGATTTACTATGTTCCATATATTGCACTCTTGCTTCAATTTGGTCTTTACCAACATGCTACAAAGGCAGTAAAGAAAGAGAAATAAACAAAGGAACAAAAGTAGACAATTGTGTACCTGCACCGAAGTAGGAGAAATAGACTGAAAGTATGGAACATACTTAGGATCTCTCTCTCCAAGAGGGGGGGCCATCCCTAGTGGAAGTCAGGACAGCCCTACAACATCATCAAACTTGTACACTACATCTTATGAGAAAGAACCAAATATACCTTCTACATACAGCTTTTGTTTTAAGACTTGTCAACATAGCTATTCATCTTTCCTAACTCTATGAGCCAAGATCAGCTGCAACTCCTCATTGATGATGTCACCAGTGTAGTCAAAAGGATCTCTAGCCCTGTCAGAACCTTGCTGAGTTGGCAATGAGTGCCACTCCTACTCAATTCTCAACAAAGGCTCTTTTGGGAATTGAGTCGGTGGACATGTTTAAAATCATCTAAACTATTGTGGTTTCTACCTTCTAAGAAGAGCTTTCAAATCAAGGTTTGAGTTTCTTCAAAGAGAACCAAGCTCTGACATCATGTGAAAAAATACCCTGATACAGAAACTCAAATACAATCATATGATAATAGCACAAATTGATAAAAGAAAGGGTTAAGGTAACTCAAAGACAATGAACATAGTAAATAAGAAACTAAATGAATCCTAATAGAATGCAATGCTCATGCAACAAACACACTATGCAATGAAGGAATGCTAACCCCCAATCTCTGGTGTCTCCAAGACCAGTGCAAAAAGTATGAGGTGGAGAGTATGTTGTACTCTAACGGATCCCAAATCGAAGCCAAGGCAGCCTCCCTCGGTGTTTGGCAGCAACAAATGGAGCAATAGGCAGCTGGATCAATGTCAAACATATAAAGGAGAGCAAATGCAGCACCTGGTGATGATGTGGCAGGCTGGCCGCAACCTGAACAGCAAAATGCAGATCAAGTGATGATGTGACAATCAGGTCAATGCAACAGCAATCAAAATGCAGCAATTGTTGCAATCGCAGAGGGCAGGCTGGCAGCTAGCAGGTCCAAACACAGCAATTTCTGCCACATGGCAGCTGGCAACAGCAAAGGAAGAGTGTAGCAGCAGTCCGAAGTCGCCAAGGCTGAAGAGCTGTAGATGATGGCTGAAACAGTCCCAAATCTTCATAGGAAGGCTGAGAAACAAGTGTTGGTGGGGGTGGACACTAGTCTTGAACAGCTCTGGCTGTGATATCCTCCATGAATGGGATGTGGATAGCAAAGTTTCAACACCTATAATTCCAAAAATGAGATTGTTTGAATAAGAGAGCAGCTTGTCTATTTATAAAAAGTTTAGGGCCTCCCAAATTAGGGTTTGCATGTGGGACACTCAAACTCTCTAAGACTACATTGTCTAAATAAGAGAGCAGCTTGTCTATTTATAAAAAGTTTAGGGCCTCCCAAATTAGAGTTTGCATGTGGGACACTCAAACTCTCTAAGACTGCATTTCTTTTAAAATAAAATATTAAATTCATTATTTAATTTGAGTTTTGAGGCTGTTTAATAAAAGCTAATGAATTTTTAGTTCGACAAGCTAGACATAGAAGATGGCTAGTTTATCAGCTAGATGTGGAGTCCGTATTTCTTAATGGTGATTTGAAGGAGGAGATATATATTGAGCAGCCTCCCGGCTTTTCCTCATCAGATGGCAAAGTTTACACGTTAAAGAAGGCCCTTTACAACCTCAAATAGGATCCACATGCTTGGAATGAAAAGATAGACTCATTCTTACAAGGGAATTTAGGGTATTGGCATTCCTCTACTAATCCCTAATTGTATATCCATACGTCAGCTGGAGGGCAAATGTTGTTCATGCTTTACATAGAATATCTCATTCTGACATGTGACCATGTCCAAAAGATCAAGCAGACAAACAGGTTCTAGATGAGATGTTCAAGATCACAGATATGGGCTTTTTCCACTCCTTTCTAGGTCATGTGATTTCGTAGACTCCGGGGGAGATTTTCATCTCTCAGCAACGGTATGTGCAAGAGCATTTGACCACCTTTGAGATGGAGGGGTATAGGCCTATTTCTACTCCCATGGATCCAACCTAGAAGGCTACGCCCCATGTAGATTCACCAACAAAGGATACTACCTACTACAAGCAATTGATTGGGTCAGTGATATGGCTCCTAAATACTAAAATTGATTTGTGTTTTCCTATAGGTTTCCTTGCAAGATTCACAAGAGTGAATCTAAGCTTGTTCATTGGCACGCTACTATGAAGATTTTGTGGTTCTCGAACGCGGCCCCCAACCTAGATATTTATCATCCAACAAGTAAATGAGAATTAGTTTTTGTTCTATAGGGCTAGACGGACTCAAACTGGGCTAAAGATGTCGATCATAAGCGGTCTACCACATGTGAGACAGTGTGGCTTCCAAAGTTGTTAGGACAGCTCAACTATCCTCAGCCAAGTCCTACTACACTTCATTGCAACAATGAGTTGCATTGCTTTGGCATGGAATCCCATATTCCATGATAGTTTGAAGCACGTTGAGATAGAGTACCATTTCATTCAGGAGAACTTCTCTTGGAAACTCCCTTATCTAGAAAAGAAGTGGATACAAACCACATGGGCTGCAGCAACCACTAGAGTGTTCCTAGTCTTGTCTCTCTCAAATAGAAACATTGGCATACCTTATGAATACAATACAAATGGAGGGGAATGTTGCATCCTTGGACATTCGAAAGGGTGCTAGTATCATTGGTCCCAATGGTTAAGAGGATTTGACATCCTTGGGTATCCGAATGGATGCTAGTAGCATTGGTCACAATGGTCATGAATTGACTCTAGGGCACTTCATGACCACTATGACCAATACTACTGGCACATCCATATACGAAAGCATGAGATTGAGTATAAACCAGATGAACTGTGGCAACCACTCGAGTGCTCCAAATCTTCCTCTCTACAATAGGAAAATTGGTACACTTAATGAATCGTACATGTCTCAAAGTAACCACAAAAGCAAATCACCGATGCGATTGGAATAATCTTTTTTCTGCAAGATTGGATGGCGTCAAAGAATGATGGCATATGTGTTTATTTCACTAGTTTCCTATGACATGCATGTTGAAAGCAACTTCATGACAAAGTTTCGAGAGGTTGCAAATAGGATCCTCCTGGAAAAGGGTTTGAGCCACATCCAATCACATGCACAAGTTAAACTTCCAAGCAAGGGATAGAGACATTCCATATCCAATCACATGCACAATTTTAGACTACCGCTTTGGAGATGAGCAAAACCTCTCCTTAATCAACACTTGGATAACCATTTCACGTTTGTGTTGAAATTCATATTCTTAGTATGCAGCCATTTAGGCTACCGCATTTAGAGATGAGCAAATACTCGCCTTAACCAATGCTTGGCTAAAGCTTTGACGATAGCTTCGCCGTTGTGTTGAAGTTCCATATTCTCGACGTGGAGCCATTTAGGCTACCGCTTTGGAGATAAGCAGAAGCTTGCCTTTCCTTAACCAACCCCTGGCTAAGCTTTAGTTTTTCCATATGTGTGTTGAAGTTCAATATTCCCAGTGTGTTAAAGATCTCAATTAAGACAAGCGACTCACTCATTGAAACAAATTCCGTCAACAAACGATTGGCAGTCATAGTATCACAGGGAATTAACGTGCCATAGGATGATAGGAAAGCCGAAATGTCATGTGCAGGTGAGCAAATGAACACTTACTGCAGACATAACGGGAGGGCGTTTAGTGTCTCCCCGGGCAGACGCGCGCTGACTGCAGGTGCGAAGACGACGTAGGGGCGACAGGAACGAGCTCCCGATGCCATGGACCAGGGATTGAGAGCAAGCGATCGCCATAGCCGTTAGATGAGGCAGGCGTTCGTCCTTTTAGCCAAGAGGCTTTTATGAAACCTGGTACTCCTAATTTCTAAACACTAGCCTAACACCTGCACCTGCAGCCAGGTGCTTGTTGTACTTATAGTTCGTTCTAGTGATGTTTTTTTCTCGAAAGTCGTAGTAGTTTTCTTTTTTTTAAGAAGACCTCAATGAGGTTCTGCCATATTTTAGTGTGCTGTATTTTATCAGCATAAAAGTATATACTAGCGTTTTGTGTGCGCAAAGTGCATGCAAACCATCAACAAGCAACTCTTCCTTGACAATCCATTTATTTTCTTTCTCTCTCCTCTTTTCTGTCTTTGTTTTTATTTTTTTCCTTCTCTCTCTCTTTCTCTCTCCCTCTCTCCTTCCAATTCCTTGTCTAAAAATTTTATATCTTTCTCTTTTCACCTTTTATTTTAGTTATATTTTCTCTCATCTCCTTCTTGCTCTTTCTCTTCTCCCCCCTCTCTCCTCTCTTTTCTTTCTCTCTCCCTCTCCTCTTTTTTTTTTTCTTCTTCTCCTTCTCTTCATTCTCTCTTTAATTTTTTTCTTCTCTCTCTTTTAAATTTTATATTTCATCTCTATAATTCTCTCTCATTGTGTTCATATTCTCTCTCTTTCCTTTTCTTGTCTCCCCACTTTTTTTCTTTTCTCTCTCTCTCTCTCTCTCTCTTTCTTCTCCCTCTCTCTCCTCTCTTTTCTTTCTCTCTCTCCTCTTTTCTTTTTTAATTATCTTTCTCTCTCACTTTTAATTTTTCTTTCCTCTCTTTATAATTCTCTCTTTTGTGACCTTTATGCACAAGCTTTGGAGCCTACTGCGACACAGATACTCCCGCCTCGCACTGGAATCATCCAAACAATTTGCATCGCAAGGGGACACTGAATGCTGGTACGCCCGTACTCAAGCCTGCTGCAGCTACATGGGCTACACATGGACCACCTCCCACCCCTACAATATAGTCTGGACTACCCACACCTGAAGATTAGCTGGGAGGAGTTGAACCGCATCATCAGAGCAGATATTATTCAACTACACACAGCTAGGACATGGGTGTTACCAGCCGAAGATCTGGGGAAGAAGATGGCCTTCTACTAAGAGCACCTCCTATGCCTCACACCTAACGACTTCATTATACACCCAAGATACATGGATGTACACCTATCCCATGGGGTCCGAAGTGCCATCGAACAACTCCGTACATCATCACACCAGCTACGAATCGAGACAGGCAGATACGGAGTAGACTCTCTCCCACTAGAGGATAGGATCTGCCAACTCTGCTAGCTAGAGCCAAAGACAGAAGAACATTACATATGTAGATGCCCAATGTACTACGAGATCAGAGGCCGCTTCCACTATCTCTTCAAGGAGGGATTCAGACCACTCTCCCAAACACTAGACTTCCTCGACCAGAAATGCCTCAGGCTCTTCCTCTTGGAGCTACATCGACATAGGGACCACCTTCTATGGGTCCGGGACCAAACAATCAGAAACACGCAGCAACGCACCCTTCAAGAGTTCTACAGACCCTCGGCCACCCCCTCTACAATGAGGACTACAGCCAACCGACCAGTGGCCCCACCCCGAGGAGTCACCTTGGATAGAGCTACAGAGAGAGGTAGAGCTCACCACCCACACCCAGCAGGCCCATGCCTCTGCAAGAGACATCACCTACAGATGCAACGGATACTACAGCGCCACCGGGGAACCACACCCCCTGCCGCTTCAACCTCTCCATGCTAGACATGCCCATGCAGGACATCTTAAGATGACCACGCTCCATGAGCAGTTCCACACTGCACTTGAAGTGCATCTAGATTGTATCGAGTCTATATACCATTTTGTACCTACTCACCTAGTTCACCATAACACTAAATAGTAGCTTTACTGGGACTTGGAAAACTTCCCAGACATTTTGTATGTAACCTTTTGGTCTCATAGGCCAACTTGGCCTTTTGTAGACATTAATATAACTTTCTTTCTTTCTTTCTCTCTCTTCCCCCTCTCTCTACCTTATATTTTAGTTTATTTTCTCTCATCTCCTTGCTCTCTCTCTCTCTCTCTCTCTCTCTCTCTCTCTCTCTCTCTCTCTCTCTCTCTCTCTCTCTCTCCTGCCTCTCTCACTTCATTCTCTCTTTATATTTTTTTTCTTTTCTCTTTCTCTCCTATAAATTTGATCTTTCCTCTCTCTATAATTCTCTCTCTTTTTCTCAGTCTCTCTCTCCTTTTCTTCTCTCCTCACTTCTCTCTCTCTCTCTCTCTCTCTCTCTCTCTCTCTCTCTCTCTCTCTCTCTCTCTCTCGCCTCTCGCTTCATTCTCTCTTATATATTTTTTCTTTTCTCTTTCTCTCCTATAAATTTGATCTTTTCTCTCTCTATAGTTCTCTCTCTCTTTTTCTCTGTCTCTCTCTCCTTTTCTTCTCTCCTCACTTTTCTTCTCTCTTTCTCTCTCTCCTCTCTTTTCCTTCTCTCTCCTCTTTTTTCATTTTTTATTCTCTCTCTCTCTCTCTCTCTCTCTCTCTCTCTCTCCATTGAGCGGAGAAGTTCCAAAAATGGCTTCTACAAGCGTATCATGGCAAAGCCATGCTCTATTAGTTTAAGCTTATAGGAAGGGCTTTTGCTTTACCTTGGTGGGTACACAATAAGAAAGGGATTGGATCATCACATTTGTAGTGAGATTCCAAGATAACCTTGTTTACCTTGACTAGCTTAGTGAAGAGGTTGGAGTACTATTTGCAACACTTGATACATCCCATGTGCACCGAATCATCTAGTGAAGATGGAAAAAAAGGCCTGCATTTTATGGGATAGAAGAAAAGTGATCTCTTAGTTCAAAAAGGTCTTTGATGCACATGGTATTAGGATCTACATTGAGGTTAGATTAAGCCATTTTCCTAACTCATGCTATCTTTGCAACAAAACAGGCCATTATGCTCATGATTGCAAGCAAAAGCAGAGTGAAAAAGAGGATGCAACAAGTGAAAGTTTCCTAGAGTGAGGCACATCCACCAACTCAAGTCAAAGCCCCATAGGAAGGGCCATCAAAGCAATTGGAAAAAAACCCAAAGAAATGGCAAGGAGAACTAACCTGCAATCAGAGATAGGCTTCCCTTGCTGGATAGAAACACATAAGGTCCCTTGGCCGAAGAGAACGTGGGGCTCCTTGAAATGTATGGTGAGCCATATAATGGGTAGCTTCACAAAGAAACTAAACCTCATATCTTGGAACATAAGAAGCTTATGTTCAAACAAAAGAAAAGCGACATGCAAAGATATGGAGGTTAAGAAAACTAGGCAATCCTTGCATTGTAGGAAGTCACGATAGTAGAGGAAGATATTCGGAATGGGGTTTCTCCTAGCTATTATTGTTTTTTGGGAGCATGCATCTTGAGTCAGGAATAGCATGTATATGTCTCTCTTCAACTAAGCTAAGAATGCTCTCTTCTTCCATCATATGAGGTATTTGATGTGCTTGCCTGTGGGTGGTGGATCTCAATGGTCTGGTGATCTTTGCCTTGTAGATATCATTTGTCTCTTAGGAAAAGAAGTACGTAGGGTGTCGACATGCTACATGTTGGCTTTGTAGATCAATAACCTAGAGATCCATAGTGAAAGAAAGATAAGCATGATCTACTACCACTTCAAGGAGAGATGGTGAGATTGAGAGGTCCTAAATATAGAGGGTATAAGCATTGGTGGAGAAAGTACATAATCTACCATGCTTGTTCCATGCTCTAGCTACCTTGATTCTTGGTATGTGCTCCTTGATGTGGGCTAGTTGGGTCGGCGTGAGATCATTGCCTAGAAACACACTAGTACCTTTCAATGTTTAGTGTCTAAGAAGTCTCTCCTAGCCTCCATCATGGGGAAGTAGAGAATGAGAGCACACTCTTTTGTGATCTCATCCTCAATGCTCTTTTTACCCACTCTCTAAATAGAGTTATGTATGTCTTTCTTGATGTTCATCAATGTGTATAATTCCTTGGTGCCTTCTTTCATTTTCTCATGCATTTTCAGCCCTATCACTTGAACATGAAGCTCTCTCACTTTCACTTTTGTTCCTCCTCTAGTGTGTCATTGATTATGGTTGTTGTAGATGAACATGAAGCACTCTCACTTTTCATTTTTGTTCCTCCACTAGTGTGTCCTTGATTATGGTTGTTATAGATGTATGTGCCGATTGTTTTTCTTTCTTTGCCACATGAATCCATTGTTTCACTCCCTCTACTTGTTGTTGGGTTTTCTTGAGAATCTTGCCCAAGATAATGATTCCTTTATCACGTCCTCTTCCTTATTTTGAAGCTTATATAGTCCTCTTTAATGTGAGTTTTGCATTTAGGGTTGAGAGAGGGGGGGGGGAGTAAGATAGAAGGAAGGAAAGAAAGTGAAAGAGAGATGGTATAAGTAGGAAAAAAGGATATATATATATATATATATATATATATATATAGAGAGAGAGAGAGAGAGAGAGAGTAATAGCATAATGAAAATAGAGTGGATGGAAAGTCATTAGCATATTAGTTAGCTCATGAGTGAGTTTATGTATGCATTGTGGATTGGGCACATTATTTCTATGCATTTTTTGAGGTGCTCGTAGTTTTCTTGAGCCAAAATGTGATTGCATGGGATTATTTTATCTCAATGACTTTTTTTTTTGGGCTCTACAAAGTTGGCCAATTTTGCTTGTTTTGGTCATTATCTTATGCTTATATATTCACACGCCTTCCTCCTCCTCCTCTCCTTAGTAATTCACTCATTCAGTCACTTGGAGTCTTCCAGAGTAGGTTATATTAGCCATTATTGGTGTGAGTTCCATTTATATTTTTACATGAGCACCTTTGTGTGCTAGTATTCATTGCAATGTTTCACAACTCTAGCCATTGAGGAAGAGGGTAGGCCACCATAACTAAGACCTAAGGATTTTCCATGTAGTAGAGTCTCCATTAAAGTGTCCTCTTGCTACTCTCTGATGTGCTTCAATTAAGACTTTGTGCATCTCATGAGATGCAACTTCTTGGCAAGCTGTCTTGGCATAGGTAGTAGTTTTGAAATATGCCTCTCTAGTAGGCTCACATGAATCCTCTATTTGGTGGAAAAGGGGAGATCTATTGGACCCATGAGAGAATATATTATTACAACCATATTTGAAGTGGTTTTAGATTCTCCTTTTAGCATAGCTAATATAGCATCCATGTCAACTACTACTGAGGATTTCCATGTGTCCCCATCTCAATTCTAACTACCCACATGGGATTACAAAAGAACATCAAGTCATTGGCCCAGTCCTTGATTACACATGCATTCTTCATCCACAATCTTCCCAACTAGATATTGTAATCCACTCTTTTCAGAGCTATAAAGTTCACTTAGAAATGGTCAATCTCATTTGGCTAGTTCTTTAGCACTTCAAATGGTCGTGCTTTTGTTTCATTGGCCAATGTAACATTAAACTGAGTTGTTTCCACATGTGAATTGCCCCAAGCTTGCAAAGTTGTATAGCTAAGGATGCTAATTCCTACCCCAGTGTCAACAATTCCCTTTTTGATCACATTAGCCAAGGCTATGACTAAGAGAACTATGTACATTTTAGTCCTACCAAAAGGCATTGACTTGCAAGGTTCTTGACATATGGGTTTTAAGGTTAGGCTTGGTATATGCATTTCAACATCGTGACACTACAAGATTCCTGCCTTTGATTGTATTGGTTTTTCTATCAACTCCTTCATCACTTTCCAAAGCACGAGATTTATTTTAGTACCAATTGTTCAAGTAGTAGAGATAGTGGTGTCAAGAGAGGTTAGAAGTTTGGCATTCGATCCCCTATGCTTATACTTTCTAATGCTTTGTTTTCATTGATCAATGTTGAAGCTACATTGCTATTTGAATCTTGGTTAGATTGGTATTCAATTTCCCTCCAATATAATGCATGTGGGGGATCATGATAAGCTAATGCTCGAGAAGTCATGAAGCTCATTTTCCAATATGGATTATGCATCCTAGAGATGTAGTTCTGCTTCCATCACTCAACTTCTCACCCTTTTGAATATCTCTAATTATTAATTCACATTAGGATACTCTCCAATCTTCACACTCTTCTTTCTTTCATACTTGGAGCAGATGTTTCTACTGCTACATTAGGGACTTGTTTTTCCTTATTAATATTGTATCACTATCTTTTAACTAGATCTTAGTATTGAGATGCCAACCTGTTTTGCTTAGACTTTGGTTATCATGTTAAGGAAAATCTATAAACCACCCTCTTCTAGCATGTCATGTGTATGATCGCTTCTACATCCTTGAATAACTTATTTTGGCTTACCTAGATAGTATAGACATGTAAGAATATCATTGCTCTTTAGATACTTCACAAATGGGACATCCAATAAGTGCTTCAACAATTATTAGTTCATATTAACATGGAGAATGTATCATCACATTTGTACCACAATGGATTCATTTTTCTCTAATTACAACTCACCAAATGGAGAGGATGAAACTAGAAATAGAGCAAGCCTTGAAATTGATGCCTTTGAGGTGTCACATGCCTTTGCTTGAGACTTTTTGTGCAAAAGTTATTTATTACTCTAGTTGACTAATATGCTTCCAAGTATACCATTTGTGATGAAAATGTGAGCAAGATAGAGAGAAGAGCACAAGTGGAAGCAAGAGCAAGAGCTATGGAGGTTTGAACTAAAGAGAGTAATAATGGTATGTGGAAACTCCAACAATCACAATGTGTGACTTGCCTTCCCTTTCATTATTCTATCATAGTGTTAACCTTAGAAAAGAAAAAAGTACAAAAAGTGGAGAAGCGCAAGTCAGGAGCTAAAAGAGGCAGCTCAGAAGGAAATCAAACACAATGAAAGAAGCACAAAGGGAAACGACTGAAAGCGCAAGGGCAACCTCAAAAGCTAAGCCAAAGGCAAAATCACATTTTTAAATGCAAGGCACCCCTAAAACTTTTTGTAACAAAGCGCCAGGCTCCCTCCTGTGCAAATTGTAAAGGTAGATGGGCGGTAGGAAGGAAGCTAGGAAGATAGAAGGACAATGGGAAAGAGGGCCTAAGCCACGGCTGGCCATGTAAAAAAGGGGATAAGGGGATGACCACCCAAAGGGGATTAGGGTTAGGGTTTTGTATAAAAGGCAAAAAGTGAATGAAGAAGCTCATTCTTTGGTGTGTGGCAAAGTGGACTCATCTTCTTCTCTCCTTCTTGTGCTTACTTATGTGTGCTTGAGAGAGGGAGTGTGAGAGTATGAGGGAGTGAGTGTGTGCTTTTGATTTTTGTTGCATTTAGAGTAAGTCAGGACCAAGAAATTGAAGGAAAAACTTTAAACATGGTTAAATAGGGCACAAATAGGGAGAAAAATGGGAAAAAAGAATGCTTAGAGGTGTTAGAATCGCATGGGGAGTGATTGAGAAGATTAAGACTGACTCCTACAAGGGTTTAAGACCCTGGGAGGTAAAGGGAGACCTCATTTTTAGGTTCTATAGTAGAGAGAGAGAGAGAGAGAGAGAGAGAGAGAGAGAGAGAGAGAGCATGTGCAAGACTTGGTGCTTCCAATGAATCAATCTAAGGCCATAGGAGTTTTTGGCTTGGATCAGATGTGTAGAAACCTTTATGTGCATCTAACCTTGGATCCTAGTGAATCTTGCTTGTGGGCATGGTTGAAAAGTGTTGGCGTGAAGTGATTTTTGTTGCCGCTATTTACATGCTGACGAAATCAAACACGATGTACATGCATCCAATTCCTAGAATCGGACGCTTGGACACCCCAACAATCAGACCACTAGCACACGTCCAATCTTGAGGATCGGACACTTAAACATGTGACCTCATTCGATTTTGAAAATCAGACTCTTTAACCACCCTGTCCGATTTTGGAAATCGGACACACTCAAATCGGACCAACATGACCTATCCGATAGGACATATCCTGTCCGATTTTGAGAATGGGACATCCTAGATTCGAACTCTCAGAATGAGATGCACAAAAATCAGATTCACAAAAATTGACCAACCCATAATCGGACACCACTCGGAGTCGGACTACTCGGACCAACCTAACCAAAATCGGAGAACCACCCGGACTCGAACTGTTTGATCGGCCCGATCGGACCAACCCAAAATCGTACATCCGATTCTGATAATCGGACTCATGAGAATCGAACGTCTGAGAATCAGATAGAAAACTATCAAAATCGGACATGTGAACATAATACAAATTTGACACATCTAAACCTTGAAACCAACCCAGAAACCTTATAGAGCTAAAAGCACATCATAGATTTATCACTGGGCTGAAATCTAGAGCAAGTAGTTCAAAACTTGGCTAGGTCCTTCGAATTGTGCATGGTATTTAGCGTAATGGCCCCATGGGCTGGGGGGGACTGCCCCCTCCTCCCAAATCCCTGTAGGGGGGCTCCTTTGCATCTCCCCCAAGTAGGCTGAAGAGAAAACACACACTGTGACATGTCCTCAAAATTAGATCCTAGTGTAGTAATGGCTCTGCATAAGCATAGATTCTCACTTGCAAAACATTGTGATGGATATCCAAAATGTTGCTATGTGCTCAAGGGTATTATGCAAGTAACCGATGGATTTGGGTACCAAAACCCCCTACTAAACCACCTCTGTCTGAAGGCCATATCGTATCAAAAGTGAAGAAGTGCAGGAGGAAATCTAAAAATCCAAGTCTCAAGTCAACAACATTGGAGTGACTGAGCCCCTCACGATTGAAATCAAGAAACCAAACATGACCATTCGAAAGGTAGACCCTTATCCTAACATGCTTAACAAGCTGATATTAGATGTAACCATCGAGTGTGTACAAAGACCATTAGTGCCCAAGGAGCCTTTGACTTTCCAAGAGGATAATGAGCACCACTTGCCCTTGCTCATGATAAGGTTGATTGCTCAACAAAGCAAATGACAGAATCATCTAACGGCCATGAGCAAATATTCCAGCCAGTGCCAAGTCCACCTAGGAGTCCCAAATCTCCTACACCCTCTTTCCCTAAATGGACACAGGAAGCACGAGAGTAGTCGTGTCAAGTGTAGTTGCTTAATCCCAATCTCTATCTCCATCTGAGCTTCCAAATGTGCAAGATGCGGGACATGACACCACCCCTGATTCTTAGCCTAAGGATATGCATATGCAATCTACAATGACTAGCTGCACAAGTGAAAGTGTAAAGGGCAACAAAAGACACGACCACTTCTGATCTACCTAAGGACTTGACACTATAGTCTACCAACAATAGCCAGTCCACTGAACTAGCTGCTGTTATTTCTCAACACCCCCCTCAAATGATGAGTCCCTATACTTGCTGGCTTTTGCCCCCCTACATGATAACATGGCTTAGGAGACTAGCTCATAGGCAACCTAGTCAAGTTAAAGCTTGAGACTTTACATCTTTGGCAAGGGTTTTTACAAAACAAATCCACTATGGGAACAAATTCCTTAGAACAATCTGTCAGAGTTGTTGATGGTAGCAGAAGCATCTTCTTCTTCTTCTTCATTCATGAATTGACTTTGGTGGTGGTCATTATGCATCTGTTGTGGTCTTTTCTTGTGAAAACATTTAGTGGAAATATGGCCAGTCTTACCACAATTATGACATGTCATCCAACTTTTGTTGTCGATGTTGAATCCTCGACCTCTTCCTTTGGGTCCAGCAGCTCCTTTGGCATATAATAGATTTTCCCTAGATGATGGAATACCATCTTTTGCATTCTTGTTCTTCTATTTGTTCTCTTCATCAAGAAGAGTGTGCTCAATATCTTTAAGTGAGAGATTGGGAACATTGCTTAGTGTTGAAACAAGGTTCTCATATGGTTCATGATTAACATTGGCAAGTAGCACTGCTATTGCCTCATCATCATCAATGGTCTTTTTAAGAGGTGCTAGCTAAGTTTTAAGGCTCTTGAACTTATTGATGTGTATAGTCACAGATGAGTTGTCTTTTACATCCAACTTATAAAATTGCATAAGTAATTTTACTTTTGAGTTCTTTGCTTGTGTACCAAAGATTTTGTCAAGTTCTTCCCATGCCTTCTTTGTATCCATGATGCCAAAGATGTGGTGTAATATATCATCTGATAGACCCCAGGCAATAATACCTAGAGCTTTGTTGTTCATCTTCTTCCATGCCTTTGTTTTAGGTTGGTCTTCTGCAGCATCTTCCTCTTTAGCATCTTTTGCATCATCTTCTTCAAAGAGATCCTAGAGGTCTTTCCTCATGAGATGATACATGGTTTTCTCCTTCCAGGCGTGAAAGCCTTCACCATTAAACTTTGCTCTCTGCTCCAATTCAGTCATCTTAGAAGGAGGTCTTACCACGAGAACACTCGGGCAATGTCTATTCTTTTACATAGAAATTGAGACTTACAAATGGATTTGATCAATAGGGCTTTAAATCATTACAAGTGTTGAGAATAGGATTTTGAATAGCTGAGGTAAAATCAGTGAATGGCTTGTTCATGAGTGAGCTAAATACACAAGTGCTAAGAGATACTGATTGAGTATCAAGAGATACTATTGATGTTGAATCTCCTTGTTGAGCTAGATGTTGCTCAATGATCTCCTTGCCTTACTGATTTTGAGTACTATGGATTGAGCTAGAACTCAGATCAAAATGGTAGCAACTTGAATTAGTTGAAGGAAGTGAGAGATTGAAGTGTAAGATAAGCTTGAACTTCAGAAGCTATGGCTACCTTGTATTAGGGTTTCTGTACCCGACTGTTATTTCGTCTATAGTAGCACGTACACGCAATCAATTGACAAAAGATTTGATGGAGAGAAGGCTTATATACTAGGATTCAAAAGCCCTATGGTCTTGAGTCTAGTATGTGTAGGTTGCGCAATTGTATGACAGCCTGTTAGGCACAATTTGGACAGATTCGATGAATTTCCATAATGCTAGAGGTATAGTGCACCAATATCAGCAATTGAGATGCTAGAGAGAAGCTGCAAGAGTAGGGGAAGAAGTTTGTAGAAGAGATCTTAGTGAGACATTGCTTGTATTGGGAGATCCAGGGGCTCCAAGGTGTGTGGGTGCAGGTAGGCTATGGTGGCCAAGAAGAGATGTGTGAGAATGAAGTAGGAGATAAACTCATACACTTATCCTGAGCTGGAGGTGAGCTATGAGAAGTTGGGGGAGCAGGGAGAACAACTAAACTGAGCTCACCATGGCTCTAATACCATGTTGACAAAGATGGATCTTGAACACAGTTTAGTTATGGAGGCTTGAACTCGTAAGCAAGAGACATGAATACTGATGACTGGACATAGACTTTCACTCAAGTGAATTAGGTTCCAAGATAGATTAGCTTGGACTCATAAACAAAATCTTGAGTGGATAGAGTTACAGACTCCAAGTACAAAGTACAATAACATTTTCATTGAAAAGTGAACCAAGTACATGTCTTTATAGCTTTCCAACTTCTCCACCCTCCCTCACTATGCATATGGGATTTAGGACATCTCTTCCTGGAGCATACATCATTTGTATATTTCTCAACATGTCCTTGCAGACATGGGCACATTCCCTAGGGAGCAGCTTGAGGAATATTTGCCATATTTGCTATCCTGGAAAGAGCAAGAAGATCTTAATGGGCACTATGACAAGCTCCTACATGAACACATGCAACTCATCTTTGACGAGGAATCTAATGAACTATGCTTAATTGTGACGTTCAACGAAGCACTTTGCCAACCAAATCTCTTAGAGATAGAGCAACTAAAGCGACAAACAGAGGGTCGAAGTCAATTTAAAAGACATTGGTTTGAAAACCACGCTACAATGGCCTTGGAGCCTAGATTATGAAAGTCTTAGAGGAGCGATTGGACCAATGGGGTCTCAAAGAGACACACCCACCTATGTGGCACCAACTTCCTTTTGAGTACTGACTACCGTTCGGGGTATGGACTTAGCTGGAACTTACCAAGAGAACTCTCTGATTGATAAAATTCTCACTGAGGAGGAGCTACATGTTGCCAATAGACTCAGATAAGGCACCATGCTACTCAATGTTGCAAAATATCTATTGTTATTGCGTAGGTTGCTACGATTATTGAATATGTATGCCCCACTCTAGTACAATCTTGAGTTCTACAATTGGTTTTTATCCTCATGAAGTGACATGGATTCATAAACGTGTACATAAATAAACAATGTGTTTTGTGATTGTATATAAATAATACCAAAAGAAGAAAAGCCAACACACACACACAAGCAATGATAATCAAGTGTAGGTGATATGCATCGAAGTCAACACTATGGGATTCAGATAAGTGATGTCTTTTTGAGCTACACTTGTTCATTATGGTTGAAGCATATGACTTGCATGTACTCTCACGAGTTGCCAAGTGAATACATACAACACAGATCTCTGTACGAAAGCGTTCAATGTTCAAGTCACCACAAGACCACCAACCCCACAAAGAACCATTATGGAGCAAGCAATAGAAATACCAAGAAATAAAGAGCCATGATGGAAGCCTTGCTGGAAGAGAAAATCACCCTTGTAGAAAGCACACATTGCATTTGAAGCATGGCCCAAAGCATAGCCATTGGCTACTCTCTCTTTCTTGGCCAAACTCTACATCTGGGTAGGAGCCACACTCTCAACAATGACAAATGTTGCTTCATCAACTAGGATTCAATTCATCGGATGCTTTGTCCCTTGTCCATGCATAGCTCACTCTAGTTGCTACCTCAATTGTTCCGATGTCTCATATGTTACAAAGAGGAACCTAAAATGGTAGGGCAAGATTAAGGTGGCAAGCTCTCATTCATGGAGAAAGAGCAAACAAAGTATGGCTTGATGCTAGAAATGAGGGGTTTCAACCAATTCACGTTCAAGCTTACCCTAAACCTAGAAGACGCCATCATGGAGGGGCCAGGTAAGTGTAAAACAACTCGTGGACCAGTGTAGTCTATAGAAATATGTAGAGAAGGTAAGGCAGACTGTCAATTACAGCGAGTGCACAAAATTTTGAAGGAGTTGTGGCATGGTGACAGTAAGAAGAGGAGAAGAAGCTCATCAAGTAGAGTTGGAGTTGTTGAGCCCTGCGATTGTGAAGAAGACATTGGGTTTAGCTAGCAGTAGGATTGAGAAACACCCAATGAGGGATGTGTATAACATGCTGGGGTTGTGCCATCACCAATCTGAGAATAAGAGGAAGATGAAGTCCACAACGAATAGTAGGACAACATGGAGAGAGTTACTAATAAAAAGGAGAATGACCAACCATCTCAACAACAAGAGCGAGAGGACAATCATTGTGAGTAGTAAGGCTAAAAAATTGTCGAGTGAATGGGAGAGGAAAAGATCACTGCCAAAATCCCCATGAGAACTCAATCCACCTCCAAAGGAAACAAAGAGCTGCAAAGGACGGAGGAGGAATCGAAGAGACTAGAAAAAGAGCACAGGAAAACGCCAAAAGAGGAGGAAGAATGACTAAGGCAAAAGAAGGAGGAGGAGATTACTCTAACGAAAATGGAATCAAAGATTTAGGCTATAAGCTAGCACATTCCAAGAGTGAATGCATCTTGGTGGAAAGCAAAGTCACGGCTTTCAAGACAAGAAGGCTGGAGCAACAACTTGCATCCTCCTTGAGCACATTGAACGTCACTGATGCCAGGAGGCATATTCCACGGTGGATTCCGTGAGGTTTTACGGTGGATTCCGTAAACTTAGATGGCCGGGGCTCATACGCAAAGAGGATTCTTTGTGCGAGAAGTTGATGGGGACGCCTGTCCTTTTCGGGCGTTTCATTAATTTAGTGTGTACATGGGTGATTCCATAGCGGGTGATTCCGCAAAATGCATATTAAATTAATAAACGTTTATGAGTTTAGAGTGCGCACTCGTAATAAATTAAGGTTAGGATTTATTTCTAACCAGTTGATTTATTTATGTAGCTGAAGACTGCTAGGTATTCACTTTTGTCGGTTTAATTGTGTTATTTTACTAACGATTGTGAATGCTTCAGTTGATGTGTAGAGATAGCAGCAGTGGCGGAGGAAAGCATTGGAGTCTAGCGGGTTTCCGATCTTTGGACTATATTTTGATAGGCGCCACGCCTATATTTTGATTATGTCTACAGAGACATCGACTATTTATTATTATTTTGTATGCGCTTATGCGCCTGGATATGTTATTTTTATTTGGACATTGAGATTGGGCGTGCCAGACTCTTTGGGCACCGTCCATTAGCTTTATTTTCCTATTCTTGGTAGAAAGCAAACTCAAAAGCTAAAAGCTTGTCATATTTTTGTAATTGGGCTATTTTTGAGCAAAAAGATTGAAAATATATATTAAATACATGCTTTGTGAAGCGCTCACACAAGGCATGGGGGAGATTCAACCCAATTTGTCTCTTGTCTTATGTCGTGCTTGCTTTCACATTGGTTTTTGTGCTAAAAAGTAGAGTGCTTTGTTCTTGGGGACCTTTGGGAATTCACTACGTGAGCTACCTGCGTCCGATCTGCGCACCAGTGGTATCAGAGCGGAGCAGAGATCAAGGGCTTCCAATGGCTACCAATCTCGGGCGAAGGCGGAGCTCTAGGAACAAACGGCCTCTACAGTCAATCTTGTCGTGAACCGTCGATACAGGCAGACTTCTGGCGATCAAGAACCCCTGTTTCCACTCTCAGATCGCGAAGGACCACTCTCTGTCGGCGGAGGACCACTCCCTCAACTCCATGAACAAGTCGTGATGAAACTGTGAGAAAAGCTCTTAATCCTATTAATCAAAAGCTTAATCATAAAGCTTAAGGGTATTAGAGAAGCTTGATTAGCTTCAAATCAACAAATCGTTGCCAAGAGGAGGACCCCCGAAAATTGCGCGGAATCAAAACGGCCCCCCCCCCCCCCCACGATTGAAAAACGGCGGCCTCTGTCCACTTACTTAAGCTTATTAAGCTTAAAGCTTAACTAATTAAGCTTAAATCCTTCTATACTTTGCAAGTTCTACTGGGCAGACAAGTCTACAAACTCCGGGTCACGCACTCCAGAAGACAAGTTTCGCAAGTCGACACTAATCAAGTACTGCAAGTCCTGCAAATCAGCTAAGTTCAGCAAGTCAACAACCCTGCAAGTCTGTTAAGTCTGCAACTCTGCAAGTCAGACTAAATCAGAACTGACTAACGCTCGAAACTCCTAGAAGACTTGTTCGTTTGCAAAAACTCTGAACTGGAAAGTTGTTCGCAGCAAGCTGTTTTACCTATCTGCAAGTTCGTTGAAGTACTTTCAGCAAACGGAGACATAAATATTTCAGAATTTCTGAAAATTGAAGAAGAAAATACCCAAAATACATAGCCTTGTAACCCCAAATTTGAGCTACGCTCATCCCGCTAACTGATTTTGAGTGAGAAAGGTTTGTTGAGTTTTACAGGATGACTTCCCCACATATGGATGATCCTATGGCTGAAGACGACCTACCCGAGCCTACCATGGAACAAAAGCTGGATCTTATCATGCTGCAATTAGACGAAGAGCGAAGAGCTAGGCAAGCCTTGCAAGCGCAATTGACAAAGCTACAAGGAGCGTCTACTGATAAAGAAGAACCTCAAGCTGAAGATCTGATTCGCCGTACCATCGACGCCACTCTTGAAGCACAAACCATTCGCAAGGAATCCAAGATAAGTAAACGAAGTTTCAAGTTTCGCACTTTCAATGGCATAAGAGAAGGAAAGACTGTTTTATCATTCATTAGCCAGTTTGATGACTATTTCCATGAGGAAACTTATCCTGAGAAAGATAAAATCAAGTGTGTTACTAATCATCTGATAGATAGAGCATCACTTTGGTGGACTGTCGTCCGCAAGAGCATAGAATGTCCTGCTACATGGGAAGATTTCAAGAAGAAGTTCATGCAAAATTTCCTTCCACCGCAATTTCATGAGAAGGCAATCAAGCAATGGGATTTACTTCAACAACGCGATCGTGAGCCTATACCACAGTATACAGAGCGTTTTTGGAATGCACTTTTACAGCTACGCATGCTTGAAGACGTACCAGAGACGACCCATAAGCGGAAGTACATGTCTGGACTTCTTGGACATTACTACGCTGAGGTGAATATGTTCAAGCCTGCTACTCTTGAAGATGCCATCTCCTTAGCTCACGACACTGAAGATAAGTTACGTGGAAGAGATCGACGACCGCAGTCATTCCAAGCAAACGGTAATTATGGATCTAAACAATTCAATTCAAATTTCAGAAGGTTTAATCCAGGTCGTTTCTCATCACCATCTTTCCGCAAGAATTGGCCTAAACCACCTGCATTACCATCCACTGTCAATCCAAATCCTAAGCCTATCCAACAAGCAAATCCAAATATACCCAGACTCCCAGCCATTGCAAATAATGTGACCAAAGCCAAGCCCATCGTATGTTACAAGTGTCACTAGCCAGGCCATCTCGCAGCAAATTGTCATTCAAAGAAGCCATCAGTACATATCAACTACCTTGGAGCTATGGACGAAGACGAGCATGAGGATATGCCGGATTTCACTGAAGAAGAAGATGATCCTACTACTACTTCCGACACTTTACCAGGTATGCCTACTTTACATTCATTGTTGACTATGAAATGTATGGTGCATGGAAAAGAAAGAACTATATTGCATGATGACGGTAGTACGCATGATTTTATTTCAGCAAAATTGGTAAAGGAATTGAAATTGCATACAGTACCTACGCATTATCGCATAAAAGCTGCATTTTTAGGTACTAGGTACAATGGCACACAAGAAGTTCAAAATTTAGAAATTCAAATTGGTCCATATATTGAAAGAAGAAATTTCTTAGTTGTCCCATTACAGTCTAGCGACATTATTCTAGGAATGCCATGGAGACACCAACATAATTCCAATATAGATTATTCCACACACACAATGAATATTAATTTTCAAGGAAAATCTATTACATTATTTGGTATGCATGCATCTCATATGTTTCCACTGCTTTCGCATACTCAAGCAAAACGTGCACTACGCAAGAATACTAAATCATATCTCATTTGGGTGAATGAATTGCACGCAAAAGAAACTCATATGCACCCTAGACATAAGGAATTTCTCGCATATTTTAAGGACTGTTTCGCAGAAGACCTACCACCAGGTTTACCTCCATCACGTCCAGAAGACCATAAGATTGACCTAATACCTGGCACACAACCACCTTGCAAAGCCCCATATAGGCACAATCAAATAGAGCAAAAAGAAATCCAGAGTCAAGTAGAAGAATTACTAAATAGAGGCTTAATTCGACCTAGCAGTTCTCCATTCGGTGCACCTGTGCTCTTAGTCAAGAAAAAGAATAATATTTATCGGATGTGTATTGACTACCGAGCATTAAACAAGATCACTGTAAAGAATAGGTATCCTATACCTAGAGTTGATGACCTTATGGACAAACTGCAAGGATCTTCTATATTTAGTAAAATTGACCTTAAATCTGGATATCATCAGGTGAGGCTAGATAGATCCGACATATTTAAGACTGCATTCAGGACACAGTTTGGCCATTACGAATTCTTAGTTATGCCATTCGGATTAACTAATGCACCTGCTACTTTCAGTAGAATGATGAACCGTATTTTTCTAAAATATCAATATTGTGTGATTGTTTTCTTTGATGATATTTTAGTATTCAGTCAAAGTGAAAAAGAGCATTATGAGCATTTATCATTAGTTTTTCAATTACTGAAAGAAAATCAATTGTTTGCAAATCCTGACAAGAGTGAATTCTTTAAGACAGAAATAGAATATCTAGGTCATATTGTATCAGAAGAAGGAATAAAAGTTGATCCTAAGAAAATTGACGCAATATTGCATTGGCCTATTCCTAAAAATGTACATGAATTACGCTCATTCCTTGGTCTTGCTAGTTTCTATAGGAAGTTTGTACGTAATTTCTCATTACTTGCTTTACCATTGACCAAACTTCTTAAGAAAGGCATTGTTTATCAATGGACTGAAAACCAGCAGAAATCCTTTGATTTACTTAAACGTGCATTGACCAATGCCCCTGTCCTACAATTGCCTGACTTTAACAGACCATTCTTTTTAGTTGTGACTGATGCTAGCGGATCAGGAATAGGAGCCGTGTTAATGCAAGATAACCATCCAATAGCATATTCTAGTTCTAAGCTGAAACCTTCTGAGCTTAAATATTCCACTTATGACAAGGAACTCTTAGCAGTTGTTCAAGCATTGAAACAATGGAAGCATTATTTAATGGGTTCAGAATTCATGATAAAGACCGACCAGCAAAGCATTAGACATCTACTTAGCCAACCCCAAATTTCTGACCGCCATATCAAATGGGCTTCCTTCATTCAAAGTTTCCATCCTATCATTCAATACCAACCTGGAAAAGAAAATGTAGTTGCTGATGCATTAAGTAGAAGACCTGCAATTCATAACATTTCTATCATATCTTTTGATTCTTTGATTGCTATGAAAGACACATATCACCAGGATATTACTTTTCATTCTGATTGGCAAAAATTAGTTCAAAATAATTTCATTCCTGTTGATTCATTATCATATAATGATGGATTCATGTTCTTTGAAAAGAGACTGTGTGTTACTATTCCATTCCGATCTTTTGTTTTAAATGAAATTCATTGTCCCCCATATCAAGGTCATAGAGGTATCATTTCTACATTACGCATGTTAACTGAAGATTTTTATTGGCCGCATATGGATGCAGATGTGTCTAATTTTGTTTCTGAATGTCTGATTTGTCAAAGAATAAAGAGACATCATGGTAAACAGTATGGGTTATTAATGCCTTTATCTATTCCATCTAAACCTTGGGAACATATATCTATGGATTTCATTACTGGCTTACCAAATACTAAATCTAACCATGACATGATTTGGACAATTGTAGATAGATTTAGTAAGCAAGCATATTTCATTGCATGCAAGAAAACTTTAACAGCATCACAAGCAGCACAGTTATTTTTGAAAACTGTTTTTACTAACCATGGATTGCCGAAAGTGATTATTTCAGATAGAGATTCTAGATTTTGTAATAATTTCTGGATTACACTGTTTGCAAATCTAGGCACAAAGATTGATTTCTCATCTGCATTTCATCCAGAAACAAATGGACAAACAGAAGCCACAAATAGCACTATTTTAGATCTTTTACGTGCATACACTATCTCTAAACCTCAAACATGGGATACTCATTTGCATTTATTACAGTTTGCTTACAATAATACACCGCACACATCTACAAAGAAAGCACCTTTTGAAGTTATTTATGGACATAGATTATCTACACCTGTTGCATCTTTGTCTAATAGAATACAAAGTGCCGATGATATTGCTGTTATGCATAACACTATTTTTGATGAGGTAAAGGATATGATTGCTAAAGCCCAACAATCATATACCAAACAAGCCAACAAGAAAAGACAAGCCATGAATTTCAAAGTTGATGATTATGTTTGGCTTAGAATAGAAAAGCGTAGACTGCAAAGTGTAGATAGACATCCAGTTGTCAAATTAGCCCCTAGATTCTACGGACCATTTAGAATCATTCATAAGATTAATGACAATGCATTCAAGTTAGAACTGCCATCCCATTGGAAAATTCATAATACATTTCATATTAGTTTATTGAGACCATTTAGAGGACAATTACCTATCCACCCTGTATATGAAAACCCACCTTTACTAGAAGAAGAGACTGAAATCCTTGAACCAGAAGCCATCATAGACACTGATTACATGACCACTAGAACTGGCCGAAGGTACTCTAGATATCTCGTGAAATTTAAGAACCATCCTGTAGAAGAAGCACAATGGATGCACGCTAGAGACCTAAATGCTTTTCCCACTCTGTTAGCTCCACATTGAGCTAATAGCAATTGAGGTCAATTGCTATCCCACCCCGGGGGTATGATGCCAGGAGGCATATTCCACGGTGGATTCCGTGAGGTTTTACGGTGGATTCCGTAAACTTAGATGACCGGGGCTCATACGTAAAGAGGATTCTTTGTGCGAGAAGTTGATGGGGACGCCTGTCCTTTTCGGGCGTTTCATTAATTTAGTGTGTACATGGGTGATTCCATAGCGGGTGATTCCGCAAAATGCATATTAAATTAATAAACGTTTATGAGTTTAGAGTGCGCACTCGTAATAAATTAAGGTTAGGATTTATTTCTAACCAGTTGATTTATTTATGTAGCTGAAGACTGCTAGGTATTCACTTTTGTCGGTTTAATTGTGTTATTTTACTAACGATTGTGAATGCTTCAGTTGATGTGTAGAGATAGCAGCAGTGGCGGAGGAAAGCATTGGAGTCTAGCGGGTTTCCGATCTTTGGACTATATTTTGATAGGCGCCACGCCTATATTTTGATTATGTCTATAGAGACATCGACTATTTATTATTATTTTGTATGCGCTTATGCGCCTGGATATGTTATTTTTATTTGGACATTGAGATTGGGCGTGCCAGACTCTTTGGGCACCGTCCATTAGCTTTATTTTCCTATTCTTGGTAGAAAGCAAACTCAAAAGCTAAAAGCTTGTCATATTTTTGTAATTGGGCTATTTTTGAGCAAAAAGATTGAAAATATATATTAAATACATGCTTTGTGAAGCGCTCACACAAGGCATGGGGGAGATTCAACCCAATTTGTCTCTTGTCTTATGTCGTGCTTGCTTTCACATTGGTTTTTGTGCTAAAAAGTAGAGTGCTTTGTTCTTGGGGACCTTTGGGAATTCACTACGTGAGCTACCTGCGTCCGATCTGCGCACCAGTGGTATCAGAGCGGAGCAGAGATCAAGGGCTTCCAATGGCTACCAATCTCGGGCGAAGGCGGAGCTCTAGGAACAAACGGCCTCTACAGTCAATCTTGTCGTGAACCGTCGATACAGGCAGACTTCTGGCGATCAAAAACCCCTGTTTCCACTCTCAGATCGCGAAGGACCACTCTCTGTCGGCGGAGGACCACTCCCTCAACTCCATGAACAAGTCGTGATGAAACTGTGAGAAAAGCTCTTAATCCTATTAATCAAAAGCTTAATCATAAAGCTTAAGGGTATTAGAGAAGCTTGATTAGCTTCAAATCAACAAATCGTTGCCAAGAGGAGGACCCCCGAAAATTGCGCGGAATCAAAACGGCCCCCCCCCCCCCCCACGATTGAAAAACGGCGGCCTCTGTCCACTTACTTAAGCTTATTAAGCTTAAAGCTTAACTAATTAAGCTTAAATCCTTCTATACTTTGCAAGTTCTACTGGGCAGACAAGTCTACAAACTCCGGGTCACGCACTCCAGAAGACAAGTTTCGCAAGTCGACACTAATCAAGTACTGCAAGTCCTGCAAATCAGCTAAGTTCAGCAAGTCAACAACCCTGCAAGTCTGTTAAGTCTGCAACTCTGCAAGTCAGACTAAATCAGAACTGACTAACGCTCGAAACTCCTAGAAGACTTGTTCGTTTGCAAAAACTCTGAACTGGAAAGTTGTTCGCAGCAAGCTGTTTTACCTATCTGCAAGTTCGTTGAAGTACTTTCAGCAAACGGAGACATAAATATTTCAGAATTTCTGAAAATTGAAGAAGAAAATACCCAAAATACATAGCCTTGTAACCCCAAATTTGAGCTACGCTCATCCCGCTAACTGATTTTGAGTGAGAAAGGTTTGTTGAGTTTTACAGGATGACTTCCCCACATATGGATGATCCTATGGCTGAAGACGACCTACCCGAGCCTACCATGGAACAAAAGCTGGATCTTATCATGCTGCAATTAGACGAAGAGCGAAGAGCTAGGCAAGCCTTGCAAGCGCAATTGACAAAGCTACAAGGAGCGTCTACTGATAAAGAAGAACCTCAAGCTGAAGATCTGATTCGCCGTACCATCGACGCCACTCTTGAAGCACAAACCATTCGCAAGGAATCCAAGATAAGTAAACGAAGTTTCAAGTTTCGCACTTTCAATGGCATAAGAGAAGGAAAGACTGTTTTATCATTCATTAGCCAGTTTGATGACTATTTCCATGAGGAAACTTATCCTGAGAAAGATAAAATCAAGTGTGTTACTAATCATCTGATAGATAGAGCATCACTTTGGTGGACTGTCGTCCGCAAGAGCATAGAATGTCCTGCTACATGGGAAGATTTCAAGAAGAAGTTCATGCAAAATTTCCTTCCACCGCAATTTCATGAGAAGGCAATCAAGCAATGGGATTTACTTCAACAACGCGATCGTGAGCCTATACCACAGTATACAGAGCGTTTTTGGAATGCACTTTTACAGCTACGCATGCTTGAAGACGTACCAGAGACGACCCATAAGCGGAAGTACATGTCTGGACTTCTTGGACATTACTACGCTGAGGTGAATATGTTCAAGCCTGCTACTCTTGAAGATGCCATCTCCTTAGCTCACGACACTGAAGATAAGTTACGTGGAAGAGATCGACGACCGCAGTCATTCCAAGCAAACGGTAATTATGGATCTAAACAATTCAATTCAAATTTCAGAAGGTTTAATCCAGGTCGTTTCTCATCACCATCTTTCCGCAAGAATTGGCCTAAACCACCTGCATTACCATCCACTGTCAATCCAAATCCTAAGCCTATCCAACAAGCAAATCCAAATATACCCAGACTCCCAGCCATTGCAAATAATGTGACCAAAGCCAAGCCCATCGTATGTTACAAGTGTCACTAGCCAGGCCATCTCGCAGCAAATTGTCATTCAAAGAAGCCATCAGTACATATCAACTACCTTGGAGCTATGGACGAAGACGAGCATGAGGATATGCCGGATTTCACTGAAGAAGAAGATGATCCTACTACTACTTCCGACACTTTACCAGGTATGCCTACTTTACATTCATTGTTGACTATGAAATGTATGGTGCATGGAAAAGAAAGAACTATATTGCATGATGACGGTAGTACGCATGATTTTATTTCAGCAAAATTGGTAAAGGAATTGAAATTGCATACAGTACCTACGCATTATCGCATAAAAGCTGCATTTTTAGGTACTAGGTACAATGGCACACAAGAAGTTCAAAATTTAGAAATTCAAATTGGTCCATATATTGAAAGAAGAAATTTCTTAGTTGTCCCATTACAGTCTAGCGACATTATTCTAGGAATGCCATGGAGACACCAACATAATTCCAATATAGATTATTCCACACACACAATGAATATTAATTTTCAAGGAAAATCTATTACATTATTTGGTATGCATGCATCTCATATGTTTCCACTGCTTTCGCATACTCAAGCAAAACGTGCACTACGCAAGAATACTAAATCATATCTCATTTGGGTGAATGAATTGCACGCAAAAGAAACTCATATGCACCCTAGACATAAGGAATTTCTCGCATATTTTAAGGACTGTTTCGCAGAAGACCTACCACCAGGTTTACCTCCATCACGTCCAGAAGACCATAAGATTGACCTAATACCTGGCACACAACCACCTTGCAAAGCCCCATATAGGCACAATCAAATAGAGCAAAAAGAAATCCAGAGTCAAGTAGAAGAATTACTAAATAGAGGCTTAATTCGACCTAGCAGTTCTCCATTCGGTGCACCTGTGCTCTTAGTCAAGAAAAAGAATAATACTTATCGGATGTGTATTGACTACCGAGCATTAAACAAGATCACTGTAAAGAATAGGTATCCTATACCTAGAGTTGATGACCTTATGGACAAACTGCAAGGATCTTCTATATTTAGTAAAATTGACCTTAAATCTGGATATCATCAGGTGAGGCTAGATAGATCCGACATATTTAAGACTGCATTCAGGACACAGTTTGGCCATTACGAATTCTTAGTTATGCCATTCGGATTAACTAATGCACCTGCTACTTTCAGTAGAATGATGAACCGTATTTTTCTAAAATATCAATATTGTGTGATTGTTTTCTTTGATGATATTTTAGTATTCAGTCAAAGTGAAAAAGAGCATTATGAGCATTTATCATTAGTTTTTCAATTACTGAAAGAAAATCAATTGTTTGCAAATCCTGACAAGAGTGAATTCTTTAAGACAGAAATAGAATATCTAGGTCATATTGTATCAGAAGAAGGAATAAAAGTTGATCCTAAGAAAATTGACGCAATATTGCATTGGCCTATTCCTAAAAATGTACATGAATTACGCTCATTCCTTGGTCTTGCTAGTTTCTATAGGAAGTTTGTACGTAATTTCTCATTACTTGCTTTACCATTGACCAAACTTCTTAAGAAAGGCATTGTTTATCAATGGACTGAAAACCAGCAGAAATCCTTTGATTTACTTAAACGTGCATTGACCAATGCCCCTGTCCTACAATTGCCTGACTTTAACAGACCATTCTTTTTAGTTGTGACTGATGCTAGCGGATCAGGAATAGGAGCCGTGTTAATGCAAGATAACCATCCAATAGCATATTCTAGTTCTAAGCTGAAACCTTCTGAGCTTAAATATTCCACTTATGACAAGGAACTCTTAGCAGTTGTTCAAGCATTGAAACAATGGAAGCATTATTTAATGGGTTCAGAATTCATGATAAAGACCGACCAGCAAAGCATTAGACATCTACTTAGCCAACCCCAAATTTCTGACCGCCATATCAAATGGGCTTCCTTCATTCAAAGTTTCCATCCTATCATTCAATACCAACCTGGAAAAGAAAATGTAGTTGCTGATGCATTAAGTAGAAGACCTGCAATTCATAACATTTCTATCATATCTTTTGATTCTTTGATTGCTATGAAAGACACATATCACCAGGATATTACTTTTCATTCTGATTGGCAAAAATTAGTTCAAAATAATTTCATTCCTGTTGATTCATTATCATATAATGATGGATTCATGTTCTTTGAAAAGAGACTGTGTGTTACTATTCCATTCCGATCTTTTGTTTTAAATGAAATTCATTGTCCCCCATATCAAGGTCATAGAGGTATCATTTCTACATTACGCATGTTAACTGAAGATTTTTATTGGCCGCATATGGATGCAGATGTGTCTAATTTTGTTTCTGAATGTCTGATTTGTCAAAGAATAAAGAGACATCATGGTAAACAGTATGGGTTATTAATGCCTTTATCTATTCCATCTAAACCTTGGGAACATATATCTATGGATTTCATTACTGGCTTACCAAATACTAAATCTAACCATGACATGATTTGGACAATTGTAGATAGATTTAGTAAGCAAGCATATTTCATTGCATGCAAGAAAACTTTAACAGCATCACAAGCAGCACAGTTATTTTTGAAAACTGTTTTTACTAACCATGGATTGCCGAAAGTGATTATTTCAGATAGAGATTCTAGATTTTGTAATAATTTCTGGATTACACTGTTTGCAAATCTAGGCACAAAGATTGATTTCTCATCTGCATTTCATCCAGAAACAAATGGACAAACAGAAGCCACAAATAGCACTATTTTAGATCTTTTACGTGCATACACTATCTCTAAACCTCAAACATGGGATACTCATTTGCATTTATTACAGTTTGCTTACAATAATACACCGCACACATCTACAAAGAAAGCACCTTTTGAAGTTATTTATGGACATAGATTATCTACACCTGTTGCATCTTTGTCTAATAGAATACAAAGTGCCGATGATATTGCTGTTATGCATAACACTATTTTTGATGAGGTAAAGGATATGATTGCTAAAGCCCAACAATCATATACCAAACAAGCCAACAAGAAAAGACAAGCCATGAATTTCAAAGTTGATGATTATGTTTGGCTTAGAATAGAAAAGCGTAGACTGCAAAGTGTAGATAGACATCCAGTTGTCAAATTAGCCCCTAGATTCTACGGACCATTTAGAATCATTCATAAGATTAATGACAATGCATTCAAGTTAGAACTGCCATCCCATTGGAAAATTCATAATACATTTCATATTAGTTTATTGAGACCATTTAGAGGACAATTACCTATCCACCCTGTATATGAAAACCCACCTTTACTAGAAGAAGAGACTGAAATCCTTGAACCAGAAGCCATCATAGACACTGATTACATGACCACTAGAACTGGCCGAAGGTACTCTAGATATCTCGTGAAATTTAAGAACCATCCTGTAGAAGAAGCACAATGGATGCACGCTAGAGACCTAAATGCTTTTCCCACTCTGTTAGCTCCACATTGAGCTAATAGCAATTGAGGTCAATTGCTATCCCACCCCGGGGGTATGATGCCAGGAGGCATATTCCACGGTGGATTCCGTGAGGTTTTACGGTGGATTCCGTAAACTTAGATGACCGGGGCTCATACGTAAAGAGGATTCTTTGTGCGAGAAGTTGATGGGGACGCCTGTCCTTTTCGGGCGTTTCATTAATTTAGTGTGTACATGGGTGATTCCATAGCGGGTGATTCCGCAAAATGCATATTAAATTAATAAACGTTTATGAGTTTAGAGTGCGCACTCGTAATAAATTAAGGTTAGGATTTATTTCTAACCAGTTGATTTATTTATGTAGCTGAAGACTGCTAGGTATTCACTTTTGTCGGTTTAATTGTGTTATTTTACTAACGATTGTGAATGCTTCAGTTGATGTGTAGAGATAGCAGCAGTGGCGGAGGAAAGCATTGGAGTCTAGCGGGTTTCCGATCTTTGGACTATATTTTGATAGGCGCCACGCCTATATTTTGATTATGTCTACAGAGACATCGACTATTTATTATTATTTTGTATGCGCTTATGCGCCTGGATATGTTATTTTTATTTGGACATTGAGATTGGGCGTGCCAGACTCTTTGGGCACCGTCCATTAGCTTTATTTTCCTATTCTTGGTAGAAAGCAAACTCAAAAGCTAAAAGCTTGTCATATTTTTGTAATTGGGCTATTTTTGAGCAAAAAGATTGAAAATATATATTAAATACATGCTTTGTGAAGCGCTCACACAAGGCATGGGGGAGATTCAACCCAATTTGTCTCTTGTCTTATGTCGTGCTTGCTTTCACATTGGTTTTTGTGCTAAAAAGTAGAGTGCTTTGTTCTTGGGGACCTTTGGGAATTCACTACGTGAGCTACCTGCGTCCGATCTGCGCACCAGTGGTATCAGAGCGGAGCAGAGATCAAGGGCTTCCAATGGCTACCAATCTCGGGCGAAGGCGGAGCTCTAGGAACAAACGGCCTCTACAGTCAATCTTGTCGTGAACCGTCGATACAGGCAGACTTCTGGCGATCAAAAACCCCTGTTTCCACTCTCAGATCGCGAAGGACCACTCTCTGTCGGCGGAGGACCACTCCCTCAACTCCATGAACAAGTCGTGATGAAACTGTGAGAAAAGCTCTTAATCCTATTAATCAAAAGCTTAATCATAAAGCTTAAGGGTATTAGAGAAGCTTGATTAGCTTCAAATCAACAAATCGTTGCCAAGAGGAGGACCCCCGAAAATTGCGCGGAATCAAAACGGCCCCCCCCCCCCCCCACGATTGAAAAACGGCGGCCTCTGTCCACTTACTTAAGCTTATTAAGCTTAAAGCTTAACTAATTAAGCTTAAATCCTTCTATACTTTGCAAGTTCTACTGGGCAGACAAGTCTACAAACTCCGGGTCACGCACTCCAGAAGACAAGTTTCGCAAGTCGACACTAATCAAGTCCTGCAAGTCCTGCAAATCAGCTAAGTTCAGCAAGTCAACAACCCTGCAAGTCTGTTAAGTCTGCAACTCTGCAAGTCAGACTAAATCAGAACTGACTAACGCTCGAAACTCCTAGAAGACTTGTTCGTTTGCAAAAACTCTGAACTGGAAAGTTGTTCGCAGCAAGCTGTTTTACCTATCTGCAAGTTCGTTGAAGTACTTTCAGCAAACGGAGACATAAATATTTCAGAATTTCTGAAAATTGAAGAAGAAAATACCCAAAATACATAGCCTTGTAACCCCAAATTTGAGCTACGCTCATCCCGCTAACTGATTTTGAGTGAGAAAGGTTTGTTGAGTTTTACAGGATGACTTCCCCACATATGGATGATCCTATGGCTGAAGACGACCTACCCGAGCCTACCATGGAACAAAAGCTGGATCTTATCATGCTGCAATTAGACGAAGAGCGAAGAGCTAGGCAAGCCTTGCAAGCGCAATTGACAAAGCTACAAGGAGCGTCTACTGATAAAGAAGAACCTCAAGCTGAAGATCTGATTCGCCGTACCATCGACGCCACTCTTGAAGCACAAACCATTCGCAAGGAATCCAAGATAAGTAAACGAAGTTTCAAGTTTCGCACTTTCAATGGCATAAGAGAAGGAAAGACTGTTTTATCATTCATTAGCCAGTTTGATGACTATTTCCATGAGGAAACTTATCCTGAGAAAGATAAAATCAAGTGTGTTACTAATCATCTGATAGATAGAGCATCACTTTGGTGGACTGTCGTCCGCAAGAGCATAGAATGTCCTGCTACATGGGAAGATTTCAAGAAGAAGTTCATGCAAAATTTCCTTCCACCGCAATTTCATGAGAAGGCAATCAAGCAATGGGATTTACTTCAACAACGCGATCGTGAGCCTATACCACAGTATACAGAGCGTTTTTGGAATGCACTTTTACAGCTACGCATGCTTGAAGACGTACCAGAGACGACCCATAAGCGGAAGTACATGTCTGGACTTCTTGGACATTACTACGCTGAGGTGAATATGTTCAAGCCTGCTACTCTTGAAGATGCCATCTCCTTAGCTCACGACACTGAAGATAAGTTACGTGGAAGAGATCGACGACCGCAGTCATTCCAAGCAAACGGTAATTATGGATCTAAACAATTCAATTCAAATTTCAGAAGGTTTAATCCAGGTCGTTTCTCATCACCATCTTTCCGCAAGAATTGGCCTAAACCACCTGCATTACCATCCACTGTCAATCCAAATCCTAAGCCTATCCAACAAGCAAATCCAAATATACCCAGACTCCCAGCCATTGCAAATAATGTGACCAAAGCCAAGCCCATCGTATGTTACAAGTGTCACTAGCCAGGCCATCTCGCAGCAAATTGTCATTCAAAGAAGCCATCAGTACATATCAACTACCTTGGAGCTATGGACGAAGACGAGCATGAGGATATGCCGGATTTCACTGAAGAAGAAGATGATCCTACTACTACTTCCGACACTTTACCAGGTATGCCTACTTTACATTCATTGTTGACTATGAAATGTATGGTGCATGGAAAAGAAAGAACTATATTGCATGATGACGGTAGTACGCATGATTTTATTTCAGCAAAATTGGTAAAGGAATTGAAATTGCATACAGTACCTACGCATTATCGCATAAAAGCTGCATTTTTAGGTACTAGGTACAATGGCACACAAGAAGTTCAAAATTTAGAAATTCAAATTGGTCCATATATTGAAAGAAGAAATTTCTTAGTTGTCCCATTACAGTCTAGCGACATTATTCTAGGAATGCCATGGAGACACCAACATAATTCCAATATAGATTATTCCACACACACAATGAATATTAATTTTCAAGGAAAATCTATTACATTATTTGGTATGCATGCATCTCATATGTTTCCACTGCTTTCGCATACTCAAGCAAAACGTGCACTACGCAAGAATACTAAATCATATCTCATTTGGGTGAATGAATTGCACGCAAAAGAAACTCATATGCACCCTAGACATAAGGAATTTCTCGCATATTTTAAGGACTGTTTCGCAGAAGACCTACCACCAGGTTTACCTCCATCACGTCCAGAAGACCATAAGATTGACCTAATACCTGGCACACAACCACCTTGCAAAGCCCCATATAGGCACAATCAAATAGAGCAAAAAGAAATCCAGAGTCAAGTAGAAGAATTACTAAATAGAGGCTTAATTCGACCTAGCAGTTCTCCATTCGGTGCACCTGTGCTCTTAGTCAAGAAAAAGAATAATACTTATCGGATGTGTATTGACTACCGAGCATTAAACAAGATCACTGTAAAGAATAGGTATCCTATACCTAGAGTTGATGACCTTATGGACAAACTGCAAGGATCTTCTATATTTAGTAAAATTGACCTTAAATCTGGATATCATCAGGTGAGGCTAGATAGATCCGACATATTTAAGACTGCATTCAGGACACAGTTTGGCCATTACGAATTCTTAGTTATGCCATTCGGATTAACTAATGCACCTGCTACTTTCAGTAGAATGATGAACCGTATTTTTCTAAAATATCAATATTGTGTGATTGTTTTCTTTGATGATATTTTAGTATTCAGTCAAAGTGAAAAAGAGCATTATGAGCATTTATCATTAGTTTTTCAATTACTGAAAGAAAATCAATTGTTTGCAAATCCTGACAAGAGTGAATTCTTTAAGACAGAAATAGAATATCTAGGTCATATTGTATCAGAAGAAGGAATAAAAGTTGATCCTAAGAAAATTGACGCAATATTGCATTGGCCTATTCCTAAAAATGTACATGAATTACGCTCATTCCTTGGTCTTGCTAGTTTCTATAGGAAGTTTGTACGTAATTTCTCATTACTTGCTTTACCATTGACCAAACTTCTTAAGAAAGGCATTGTTTATCAATGGACTGAAAACCAGCAGAAATCCTTTGATTTACTTAAACGTGCATTGACCAATGCCCCTGTCCTACAATTGCCTGACTTTAACAGACCATTCTTTTTAGTTGTGACTGATGCTAGCGGATCAGGAATAGGAGCCGTGTTAATGCAAGATAACCATCCAATAGCATATTCTAGTTCTAAGCTGAAACCTTCTGAGCTTAAATATTCCACTTATGACAAGGAACTCTTAGCAGTTGTTCAAGCATTGAAACAATGGAAGCATTATTTAATGGGTTCAGAATTCATGATAAAGACCGACCAGCAAAGCATTAGACATCTACTTAGCCAACCCCAAATTTCTGACCGCCATATCAAATGGGCTTCCTTCATTCAAAGTTTCCATCCTATCATTCAATACCAACCTGGAAAAGAAAATGTAGTTGCTGATGCATTAAGTAGAAGACCTGCAATTCATAACATTTCTATCATATCTTTTGATTCTTTGATTGCTATGAAAGACACATATCACCAGGATATTACTTTTCATTCTGATTGGCAAAAATTAGTTCAAAATAATTTCATTCCTGTTGATTCATTATCATATAATGATGGATTCATGTTCTTTGAAAAGAGACTGTGTGTTACTATTCCATTCCGATCTTTTGTTTTAAATGAAATTCATTGTCCCCCATATCAAGGTCATAGAGGTATCATTTCTACATTACGCATGTTAACTGAAGATTTTTATTGGCCGCATATGGATGCAGATGTGTCTAATTTTGTTTCTGAATGTCTGATTTGTCAAAGAATAAAGAGACATCATGGTAAACAGTATGGGTTATTAATGCCTTTATCTATTCCATCTAAACCTTGGGAACATATATCTATGGATTTCATTACTGGCTTACCAAATACTAAATCTAACCATGACATGATTTGGACAATTGTAGATAGATTTAGTAAGCAAGCATATTTCATTGCATGCAAGAAAACTTTAACAGCATCACAAGCAGCACAGTTATTTTTGAAAACTGTTTTTACTAACCATGGATTGCCGAAAGTGATTATTTCAGATAGAGATTCTAGATTTTGTAATAATTTCTGGATTACACTGTTTGCAAATCTAGGCACAAAGATTGATTTCTCATCTGCATTTCATCCAGAAACAAATGGACAAACAGAAGCCACAAATAGCACTATTTTAGATCTTTTACGTGCATACACTATCTCTAAACCTCAAACATGGGATACTCATTTGCATTTATTACAGTTTGCTTACAATAATACACCGCACACATCTACAAAGAAAGCACCTTTTGAAGTTATTTATGGACATAGATTATCTACACCTGTTGCATCTTTGTCTAATAGAATACAAAGTGCCGATGATATTGCTGTTATGCATAACACTATTTTTGATGAGGTAAAGGATATGATTGCTAAAGCCCAACAATCATATACCAAACAAGCCAACAAGAAAAGACAAGCCATGAATTTCAAAGTTGATGATTATGTTTGGCTTAGAATAGAAAAGCGTAGACTGCAAAGTGTAGATAGACATCCAGTTGTCAAATTAGCCCCTAGATTCTACGGACCATTTAGAATCATTCATAAGATTAATGACAATGCATTCAAGTTAGAACTGCCATCCCATTGGAAAATTCATAATACATTTCATATTAGTTTATTGAGACCATTTAGAGGACAATTACCTATCCACCCTGTATATGAAAACCCACCTTTACTAGAAGAAGAGACTGAAATCCTTGAACCAGAAGCCATCATAGACACTGATTACATGACCACTAGAACTGGCCGAAGGTACTCTAGATATCTCGTGAAATTTAAGAACCATCCTGTAGAAGAAGCACAATGGATGCACGCTAGAGACCTAAATGCTTTTCCCACTCTGTTAGCTCCACATTGAGCTAATAGCAATTGAGGTCAATTGCTATCCCACCCCGGGGGTATGATGCCAGGAGGCATATTCCACGGTGGATTCCGTGAGGTTTTACGGTGGATTCCGTAAACTTAGATGACCGGGGCTCATACGCAAAGAGGATTCTTTGTGCGAGAAGTTGATGGGGACGCCTGTCCTTTTCGGGCGTTTCATTAATTTAGTGTGTACATGGGTGATTCCATAGCGGGTGATTCCGCAAAATGCATATTAAATTAATAAACGTTTATGAGTTTAGAGTGCGCACTCGTAATAAATTAAGGTTAGGATTTATTTCTAACCAGTTGATTTATTTATGTAGCTGAAGACTGCTAGGTATTCACTTTTGTCGGTTTAATTGTGTTATTTTACTAACGATTGTGAATGCTTCAGTTGATGTGTAGAGATAGCAGCAGTGGCGGAGGAAAGCATTGGAGTCTAGCGGGTTTCCGATCTTTGGACTATATTTTGATAGGCGCCACGCCTATATTTTGATTATGTCTATAGAGACATCGACTATTTATTATTATTTTGTATGCGCTTATGCGCCTGGATATGTTATTTTTATTTGGACATTGAGATTGGGCGTGCCAGACTCTTTGGGCACCGTCCATTAGCTTTATTTTCCTATTCTTGGTAGAAAGCAAACTCAAAAGCTAAAAGCTTGTCATATTTTTGTAATTGGGCTATTTTTTAGCAAAAAGATTGAAAATATATATTAAATACATGCTTTGTGAAGCGCTCACACAAGGCATGGGGGAGATTCAACCCAATTTGTCTCTTGTCTTATGTCGTGCTTGCTTTCACATTGGTTTTTGTGCTAAAAAGTAGAGTGCTTTGTTCTTGGGGACCTTTGGGAATTCACTACGTGAGCTACCTGCGTCCGATCTGCGCACCAGTCACGCAGTCGAAAAGGAAAAGAGACATGGGAACAACTAAAAAGAAAACTAGCACTAACAAGGAGGGTGATGCAACATGGGCCCCATGACAAGCCATGCATTCCTTGGCAAATCTCTTAGGCCCCCTCGAATTGTAACTACTATAGAGCATCAGGATGATGTCTAGTATTCTCCCTCCCAATGCATCTCCAAAAAAAATGCACCTATGATCATAGCACAACACCTAGGGGTCCTCAAATTAGGTATGTCCAACGATCTTGGTTAGCAGGGTCCGTCCCTAGTCCCCTAGCCCTTTATACATCCCCCACAATTGTTTAGGGCACATCAGGGGTAGGACATACCTAGGGATCTTGTCTTGTAGCCTATGGTTAGACTGTCACCCTAAACCATTTGCACAATTCTTTTCCACACTCCATCTCAATGCCATCGCAATCAACAGTGGTAAGCAAGGCATGAAAGACCATGGAAAGTACATCGTACTCTTCAAACAATACAAGTAGCCACCAGCTACCAAAAACTAAGGTGTCAATGAGCTCAATTATGCTACATCGTGTTGTCAAAATCACAAATGATGTCTCAAGAAGCCTTCAAGTGTATTTCTCCTTAACATCGACAATTTTTTCCACCTCATTGAATCCTCGCTTCATCCACACATTGCTACGAGAAACTAGACCAACAGTCTTCTAACTACGTAATATCTAAGTATGCACCTGTACTTATATAATATATGTATCACAATCTATACATAGTTTGGGTCCTCAAGTGCAAGATAATACTCTTGGCTTATCTCCCAAACTAATCAAACTACATCTTGTGCATGATAAGAAAACTAGTACTAACCCCTAGGGAGAGACCATATGAGAGGTTTTCAATTGCAGGTATTGAAGACTCCAATGAAAGTATCGTCAGCTCTTCATCAACACTCAACTTTGAACTCTTGTCCTTTATCATCATGCAATCCCACCAAAGAATTGTCACAAATGGAATCCCCAAAACACCAACACTTGTGCTAGCCATGAGTGCAACTCCCAATAAAGAACAACACTATCACAAACTACAACAACCCTATCACTAGCAAATCACGCCGCCAATAAAGTGCCACCAAAGACCTTCATCCGCACCACCACCAAAACTCCTCCACAACAAATCACAATAGTCCCTTCCACCCACGTCTTCGATGCATGCCAAAGCCTACTACCTACAACAGAGGGTGCCATGGGACTATCACTCATTTAGGAGGGGGTAATGTTAATCTCAGAATAATAAAAAAGTGGAGAAGCGCAAGTCGGGAGCTAAAAGAGGTGGCTCAAAAAGAAAATCAGACACAACGAAAGAAGCAGGAAGGGAAATTGCCGAAAGCACAAAGGCGGCCTCAAAAGCTAAGTCAAAGGCAAGAGTACATTTTTAAATGCAAGGCACCCCTAAAACTTTTTGTAAGAGAGTGCCAGGCTTGCTCCTGTGCAAATTATAAAGGTAGATGGGAGATAGGAAGGAAGCTAGGAGGACAATGGGAAAGAGGGCCTAGGCTATGACTGGCATGTAAAAAAGGGAATAAGGGGATGACCACCCAAAGGGAATTAGGGGTTAGGGTTTTATATGAAAGGCAAAAAGTGAATGAAGAAGCTCATTCTTTGGTGTGTAGCAAAGTGGACTCATCTTCTTCTCTTCTTCTCTCCTTCTTATGCTTGCCTGTGTGTGTATGAGAGAAGGAGTGTGAGAGTGTGAGGAGTGAGTGTGTGAGGATGAGGGATCAAGGAGAAGAAGCTCTCTGACATCTCCTCTCTTCTTCTCTTCTCTTCTTTTCTCTTGTCTCACGTGCTGCTATGGAGGATGGAACTTGAAGGTAGAGGCTTGAGGTTGCTTGAGCTTGCATCACAAATCGTGGAGCTATTAGTGTTTGGGCATCAAGGTAAGCTCACTACACCCTGGTAGGATCAAAGGTGCATCAGCTAGGTGAGAGATAGCCATAGGTATTTGCTTTAAACGCTTGAACAATAAGCGGTTCATGGGTCTTGGCGGTTGGTTGCCTCTATATATAGTAAAGAATAATGAATAAAGATAATAATGATGGGTGGCTACCACCTATAGTATACACTTGTGCAAGCACTAAGTATAAGGCAAACATAGGTGGCCTTTAACTCTCGAAAATCTCTCACTTAAAGATAAATGTTGTGGGAGCTCTTGAGACTTGGTCAACTGCCAAGACCCACGAAACACTTATTGTTTCAAGTGTTTTAAGCTAAGTGTAATGGTGCCTACCTCTCATATAGCCATGCACACTCTTACACCGATACGAGTGTAGTGAGCTTACCTTAATGCCCGATTGAGTTGACTTCTCCTACGAGCTCTCGGATATCTCCACCATCCAAGGTGCAAGCTTGATTCTTAAGCTTCGAGATCTAAGCTCCATTGCTATGCACAGACAAGGCGCACAGAGAAGAGAAGAGAAGAAGAAGAGAGAAGAAGATGGAGAGCTTCTCCACCATGGTCTTTCACCCTCACACACTCACTTCCTCACACTCCCTCTCTCAAGCACAAGCACAAGTAAGAAGAAGAAGAAGAAGAAGAAGAAGAAGAAGAAGAAGAGAGCTAGTTTTGGCCATACACAAGAATGAGCTTCTTCATTCACTTTTTGCTTTCAATACATGCCCTACTTCTCTTGGGTGCCCATCCCCTTTTTTAATGACTTGCCATTTTAGCCTAGGTCCTCTTTCCCTATTCCCTTCCTATTTACATTGTTCCTTCACCCATTCTTGTCTACATTTTAGCCTAAGTCTGCTTTCCCTATTCCCTTCCTATTTACATTGTTCCTTCACCCATGCTTGCCTCCATTTACAAATTGCATAGGAGGGAGCCTGACACTCTTTTATAAGAATTTAGGATATGTGCTTTTATATTTAACATGTGCCTTTCCTCTTTTGCACTTTCCCTGGACTTTTAAATTTGCTTCTTACACTTTTGGCCCTTCTCCTCATGTTTTTTCATTGGGCCGCCTTTTTCTATTTTGTTATGTGTCTTTCTGATTTTCTTTTGCTTTCTTTTCACTTTCTTTATATCAGGGTTAATGTTACCCCCCTCCTAGCTAAGTGCTAGTCCCATGGCACTTGTTGGTGAGGGATCAGGTGGTTAAAGGGTTTTCATGTGGGTCAATGATGGGGCTCAGGGGAGATTGGTTGTGAAGAAGAAGCATAACAAAATGAATGAGAGGTTGCAGTGGTAGAGGATAGATTGAGTGGATGAATGGGGCCTCTGAGGTCATGGTTGATTGTGGGTTGTTGAATGTACTTGAAAAGAAAAAGGAAGTGCACTACTTGGGGGCATGCCTACCTCACTATGCAGTGCATGGTGCCCGTGCTAGTGGAGCTGGGAGTTGGATCAAACCTTAGGGCCTGTGGTGTTGTCCCACACTTGAGGACCCAATTTGTGTACAAAGGGAGGTGCTATGGGTGTGACTCAGGGAGACATGTCTAACTTTAGGGGAGCATAAACTCCCTAGGTGTGTCCTTCCCTTGATGTGCCCTAAGTGTGAAGTGGGGAAAGGGACTAGGTATATAATTGTCCCTAGGGGCAGTGTTTGTGGCACTATGATGGTATATAAGAGTTCTATTTCTTCCTTTTCTTGTGCTTTGTCATTTGTTCTTTCTTTGCCTTCTTTTTTTCTTTTTCTCTTCTCTTTTTTTCTTGTTTATTTTTTATTTTTTATTTTTTTATTTTAATATATTGGGAGGGAGCAAGCTAGACGTCATCCCTATGCTCTTTAGGAGCTACACTACAAGGGAGCCTAAGGGACTTGGTAAGAAAGGGCCTACTCTGTAAGTAGCCTTTTATGTTAATGCATACATTTAGGGGTGTCGTCGCAATAGGAAGAGGTGGCTGTAGTTGGTGAAGCGGTTGTTGTTCATATCTTCAAGGATGACCATACAAAAGGAAGGCAGGAGCATAGCCCTCATCATGAGGCAGATTATCGCACATCTATCAATTCTTGCATTTAGATTAAAAAAGAGTGGTGGTGATCGGCGGGCCTCTTCCTTTGCAGGGGTGTCGTCGCAATAGGAAGAGGTGGCTGTAGTTGGTGAAGCGGTTGTCGTTCATATCTTCAAGGATGACCATACAAAAGGAAGGCAGGAGCATAGCCCTCATCATGAGGCAGCTTATCGCACATCTATCAATTCTTGCATTTAGATTAAAAAAGAGTGGTGGTGATCGGCGGGCCTCTTCCTCTGCAGGATTTTGCTTGACCAAAATCCTAAGTAACCTAAGATAATCACATGTAGTAATAAAGGAGGGATTGGAGTAGGATAAAAACTCATCGAGGAAGTGCGTGATGGATGGGCAGATGTCTCACTCGATGAAGGTTAGGAACTCCTCTCTCGACTCCCTGCATTCACATTGTAGTTCCTTGGGAAATCATACATGCCATGCATGTTCGAGTTATACTCTACCCCTATTCTCTACCGATATGGCATGTAGGTGGGATCATTGCACTCATCTAGTATGGTATTGCAGAAGGCCATCCAAGCATCAAGGTTGGAGTCTTGAGTAGGTTGCCACTGATTCGGTTGGCCTTTATATTTGCTAATGGTCTTTGGAATCTCCCAAACCTTGACTTGACACCAATAGTCAGCAGCTCTCTTTGCCACCTTGTAGGGTGTCTTGCTCTTTCCTTTGTCCATTTGTTCCCTAGTTGTTGGCCAAGCCTAATCACCTACTCCACCACTCTTAGAGACAAGACCATGTCTAGGGAGTGAGAGTAATGGAAGGAGAATTTGAATGGTTGGCATTTGTTCTCCCATTGCTCCTAGACAACTAGTTCTTGGGCCTAGTTTATAGGATATCATTCTTCTCTTTGTGGGATTTGGGCCTCAAGAACTTGCTGTGGCTTTGCTTGGAGTCTTCTTTGTGCTAGCTCCACTTGCTCTCTCTGCTTGCACTTTCTTTCTAGAACTCTCTCATGGGTGGCTTCCTCACCTTGCTCTTTTGTTTGTGTGTGCATTCTCTATGGTGGGCTTGGCTCATGTGGCTGCTCTTCTTCATCTTGGTCTGCTGACCTTCTTCTCTTTGTGGTTCTGTTGAGATTGTAGTGGATGGTTGAGCTTGTTGTTATGGCTCTTCAAATCCTAATTATTTTAACTCCTTTGTCGAGAGCCTAGCCTACCTCATGTATGTCGTTATTGTTTTGTGCTTAGGCTAGTGCTCTCTTTTGGTACATTTTCATAGAGATCGTATCTCAAGGCTCTCCTTCTGATTTCTAGTTTCCTTGTTGGCCCTTTTACTGTATCCTCACCCTCGGCCTGGGTCACATGCATGACCATATTTAGGAAGGCTTGTTGCTAGACTTCTAGACCTGCCTCCATTGCTTCCACCCTTGCGAGTGCCATGATTCATTCACTTTCCGCCCCAAGGCAAGGTGTTCGACAAGGCCCTTGAGTCTTCCAACAGTCTTTTCCTCCCAAGCCATGGCCTTTTCCTCCATCTTTTCTATGCCATGATTCTGGAATTGAGACAATCTTATTACCATCTATTCCAAATCCTTCCAGATCCCAAACATCTCCTCTTTCTACTGTTTGAGGTGGTTCAGCTACTTTGCCAATCGTTTTTGCTCTAGGAGGGCCACATGGAGTTGGTTTTCCACCTCTGTCAGTCGACACCTCATCTCTATATGTCTTAGCCTTGTGTAGTTCCTTAAATATCCATTCCTTGTGCTCTTTCTCCTTATGGAATTCTACGTAGGCCTTTCCAACTCCTCGACGGGCTCATCTATGATTTTCTTCAGCTGTTCGAGGTATTCTTGCATCTCCTTATTATGTTTCAAGAGGATTGAAAATTCCTCCTCTGGCATCATCTATTCTTCTCTTTCCCCACCTTGGGGCTCTTTTATGTCCTTCTCCTCCTCCGTTCCTTCCAATCACTTTTTGGCTTCCAACTCCTTCCTCAGGTCACTTATTTGTCTTTGTTAGGTGGCTATTTGTCATGTTTTTTTGAGTTGCTAAGTTGAGAATACTTCTCTTTATGTTTCCAACTCTGCCAACTACTGCATTTCTCTCTTCTTTCACTCTTTCCAGTTGCTCCAATAACTCTTGGACATATTCCTCATATTGTGCTGGCATGGTTGAGGGTATGGACATAGTTGAGGCTTCTACTCTAGCCTTCTTTAGGTCTTTTCTTGATTTTGCATCCATAGTAGCATGCCTCTTTGTCCCTGGTACTGGGGCTCCTCCATTGGGTACTGGGCCAAGCTGTTGCACCGTGTTGATTAGGTATTGTACCCAAGCCATCACATTGCTTTGGTTCATCGTTGTGTCTGTGGTTTCTTTTGTGGTGGTAGTACTGGCAACCATGACGGGCAAGGGCAGGTGTAATGGGGCCTTTCCTTTGCCTTCCACTACAGGCCCTTGAGCTGCTTCTGCTACCATGGAGTTGGTGCTAGGTGCATCTTCTAGGCTCCTCCTAGCCAAACTCTTCTATTTGGGAGGGTTGCTCAATGGACAGCCTAATGGCGAGAGCCATCCACTCATCCTCTTCTATCTTTAGTCTTTCCTCCTCCTCTTGTTGCTTCTTCCTTCGTTCTTCCTCTGACCTTCTAAACTCTTCTTCTGCCTTTCACTAGCATTCCTCCTATAGCTTTCTTGATTTCTTCTGCATGGCTCGTAAGGATTTTTCCTCTTTTGTTTTAGTTTTCTTCTTCTTGCTCAGGATTTTTCACATGATTTTTCCCTTCTCCCCCTAGTTCAATGGGACTGAACCCTCCTCACCTTACTCACTAATGGTCCTTTCACTTGAACCCTTATGTTGCCGCTATGCTTGGGATTGAGCTCCTTTCTTCCTTGTACCTCACTCTGTTATTTCTTTTTGTAGCTTGATAGCTTCTTTGTCTCCCACATTTCCTATTTTTGGAGACATTGATGGGTTTTTTGTGACCCGGGAGAGGTGCTACTCTTGAATAGGTGATGTCTTTAGTGTCTCCCCTACTTCTTCTTCCCTTTCCATATCTCCCATGGCTTCTTCGATGATTACCATCAGTACCCCTCCAAACCCTATCATGGATGCTTTTGATGCATATGTTTTTCTATCTAATTCAGTCGTGGTGGCTGATGACTCACCTCTTGCAGGTCTTTGGCTTGATGACAAAGCCTTGGCTGATGATTCAATTTTTTTACGAGCGTAGGTATTCAAATTCACTTCATCTAGGGACCCTGGTGTGATGCTTTCAAGCATCGGCATTGGTATCTGGGCCATGAGTGTGTTGTATCAATGACTAAAGAAAAGGGCATGCAATATCTTTGCCTGTAAATGGACTGTAGGGTTAGGGATGTCTATTATACTTATCCCATCATTGGTGTGCACCTTTGTCTTCAACATCTTCAACATGCCATAAACATCCCTCTTCGGTCTCTTTCCATGTGTGTTTGCCAACCCTAATGGCTTCTTCATTATTTCAGGGCTAAGTGTAGCTTCTATCCTTGTGGGTGAGCCTCCTTACCTGACAGTTACTACACCATTGTTCTTTCTTGCATTGAAAGACCTCAGGAGCTCAATGCATTTGCCGTGGTTGATTTTTTTGCCAACCTTCTCTACATATTTGTGGAGATTGCATTGATCAACTATTTGCTTCACCGTGGCTTTCTTAGTCACTAGCGCTTTCAAATTGCTAACGTTGTGGTATTTTAGCTAGTTGTAGACTCATGTCTCAATGGGCCAATTGGTACTTATTGTGCTCTTCCTCTAAGAACAGGAGTTGTCCTACCATTTCGAGTTCTTGTTATGGCATGACAACTTACAATTAGCTCATTTGAGAGTACATTTTGCAAAGAAAAAGATTACAAACAAATACTATGGAGTGGTGTGATATTCTAGTATGGAATGGAAAACTTTTTTACTTCAAGCAGTTCACACATTCCAAGCACGAATTTCATAAAAAAATTTCCTGAAGTATAAGTTCGCTTTATTCATCCTTTTTTTCTTTTGAAGTTTGGTTTAAAGTTATGATGTTCAAGTCACTATTCGAATAGCCACCTCAAATAGCTATTGGACATAGTTTCCTTCCTAAAAGCCATCATTATTTGAACATTGCCAATGGTAAGGTGAATATGCTGTGAGTCCTAGTTGACATTGGAGTGTGCCTATTTCTTGAATGCACATCCTAGTTGTAATTCCTTACCAACAGCCTTGGTGCTAGGTAATATGTAGAAGATCATTATTAGGCTTTTATTCTCGATAGATCTCACTATCTTGCACTTTCCTAGTAGTGAATAAGATCGCACCATAAATGGACTAAGTTTAGCATTAGTAGATTGCAACTTGGGACTGACCAATGAGGGTCCAATGATCATGTGTAAGGATATTAAAGTCAGCTCCCTTGTCAATGAGTGCATCAAAGGCATGTGTCTTATGGCCATTGATCGATATGTGCAAGTATGCAGGTGCCATTGCTTCCTGGTCCTTGTCCTCTATCTTAGTGATGGTGGCTACTCTTACATTCACAGGCGGGTCTAGCATTGGAGGCTCATGTAGTGGATGTGTTGGAGGGTAGTACTTCTTGAGGCGACTGCCATTAAAGAAGCCTATGCTCTCTCCCTCTAGAGTCTCAAGCTCTACATTGCCAATTCAACTAATATTGCAGACCTTGAAAGGTCACCATCCCCTGAACTTCATCTTTTGCTTATGGCTCTTCACAGAGTACATGAACACTAGGTCTCCCTCTTGTTTGAAGTCGTGTTGTTTGACATGTTTGTCAAACTAGCTCTTGCGTCTTGCCTTTTTTCATATCAATGCATGGTTTGCCAAGAGTTGGCTTCAAGAGGCATTCTAACTTCACCAGGAGTTCCATCCATGCTTCCTTTCCATCCAATCTCTCTTGTACTACTACTCTTAGACTTGGAACGAGGAACTCCACTACCAAGATTTCTTTGGTCCCATAGGTAAGCTTGAATGGTGTCTGCCCTACGATTGTCTTATAAGTTGTCCTATAGGCCCATAGCAGTGCCATGAACTTATTGTCCCAATTAGTATGTGGGTGGAGACTACCTTAGTCAGGACATTTACTAAAATCTTATTCATGGATTTTGCATGATTGTTATCTTGAGGGTAATAGGGTGAGGATTTCCTATGGATAATCAATAATATTGATACTAAATGGGCAATCACTTCGTCAATGAAGTGTGTGCCTTGATCGCTAACTAGTTTGATGGGATAGTCAAATCGCGAGATCACTCACTCCCAAAGGAACTTAGTTGTAGTCCTACATCATTCTTTCTAGTGGCTTGAGATTTAGCCCATTTCGTGAGATAATTCATCTTGCTACAATTATGTACTTCACCTGTGAGTACTACACTGCGGGTCTGATCAACCTAATGAAGTTGATTCTCACTTTTCAAAGGATTGTTGTGCTATTATCGGGGTCAACTCCATCTTGTCCTTATGGATGGGGACTTTGGTTCTCTAGCACTCATCACAATGCTTCATGGAATTAGTTGCATTGCGGAATAGGGTGGGCCATCACAACTGATATTGTTGTATCTTGCATGTTATAGTGTCTCTGTGAAAGTGTCCTCTAGCAATTCCACCATGCGCTTGAGTAAGTACATCATGCATCTCATGCTCACACGCACATCTTTGTAATAACCCATCCAATCCTAGTCTATAGAGCTAGCTGGCTATTAATTGATAGGACTGAACCTTGTGGATAAGGTGCTTTAGCCTAGCCTTCTCTATAGGTCTCTTCGACAATCCGTGCTCTAGGATTTGGACTATGTCATCTGCCAAATACGGTGTTAGATCGGCCCTGAACAAGTCTTTCTCATTGGATATGCTAAAAAGATGTGCATCTGGTAGGTCGTCTACGATGCTCTGGTTTAGTAGCTTCTCCTATATGGGTATGTGGGACATATGGTTTGCCATGTAGTGTTGCTTACCCTTGCATACAACCATGAAGAAGTCAAACTCTAGAAGCAAAAGTAACCATCTAGCTATGCATCCTATAGCGTATGGTTTGTTTACTAAATAGAACAAAGCCTAATTGTCAATGAAGAAGATGAAGGGTGTAGCTAAAAGATAATGATGAAACTTCTTCATCACAGAAAACACAATAGCTATGCCTTCCCTCTCTATCGTGGACTAATTCATCTCCATATTTGTGAGTTGTTTGCTAGTAAAGCTCACATGATAAGCAAGATTATATTGACCAGGTTGGAACAATACAACTCCCACGAATCATCGATAGTACCTTGTGTGCCCCAAGAAGCACTGAACTCCCTTATAGTTTGTGGGTGGGTGGTGGTAAATTGACAATGATCCTGACTTTGGAGAAGTTGGCGGTAATGCCATTCTTAGACACCACGTGCCCTAGGATACATCCATGTCTTACCTAGAATTGGCACTTCAGGGGGTTCAAGGAGAGATTATACAACCTACACCGCTAAAAGACTGCACGAAGTTTATCTAGGTATTCCCTTCAATTGGAATGGACATATAGATCATCAACCAATACCTCTAGTTCTCACCTAAGAATGTCTTTGAAGATGGCATGCATGAGGCACTAAAAGGTAGTTGCTGCATTCATTAGCCAAATGGCATGACTATGTAAGCAAATACATCCCATTTGGTCGCAAATACCTGTCTCATCAGGGTGTACTTGCACACTTGGTTGTAGCATGAGAAGCCGTCCAAGAAATTATAAGCTTCCTTCCCCACGACTCTTTCGAGCATATGCTTTGTGTAGGGCAGTGGATAGTTATCTCCCTTAGTCGCAACATTGATCTTTTTATTGTTTACACACACTCGAATCTTCTAGTGCTTCTTTAGGATAATCACTATAGGTGACATCTAGTTCATGTGCTCAATTTTTAGATGAATTTGGCTTTTGACAGCTTATTTATCTCCTCCTTAGTAGTGTGTGCATGGTTTGGATTCATCAGGTATGGTCGCTACTTAACTGGCATTGCATCAGGAGTCATAGGGATGTTGTGAGTCACAACCCTCAGATTTACTCCTTTTAGTTCATCTAAGGACCAAGTAAACACATTTATGTACTCTCGTAGGAGAGCAATGAGATCAACCTCCTCTTTCTTAGTTAGGTCCTTGGCTAGGAATACTTGTTGAGGCATTTCACCTTCCCCTACTAAGTTAGCCTTCTTGACCTTAGCAGGCCCTTCTATCGGTTTGCTTGCATGTCCTTGCCTCTTAGCTCCCATAAAGATCACTACCTTGTTGCCCTTTTTGAACTTTATGGAGTGCTTTGGTAGATCTTGGGGCTTCCTTTGCTATTTGGCTTCTGATCCATTTGACTGCCTCCTCTTTTCCTCCTTCAACCACCTACACCTTAGGTGGATTGATAGGTCCCCTTTGGTGTGGGGTCTTACGTAGTTGGGGTATCTTTGGATTGCTCTTGGAGCTCGCTTTTGATTTTGAATTAAACTCACAACCCTTGCTAAAAGAAGGAGTTTCCCCTGGTGGTTGTAGCTTTGAGGCTGATTCGATTCTAAAGAGTGGTACATAACTAATCTAGCTTGTTGCTCATAGTCTATTACACCTAGGTGGTCACATTCCATCCTGATGACTCCTCTTTCAATCCTAAAGACATTGGCTTTCTATGGCTTGGAGTCTACTTGTATTTGTTTGATCACTTGGCCATCCGTATCATACTCTATTGTATTGACCTCTTCCTCACTTTCCTCATTCATAGAGTAGTAGTCTTCTTACTCATTGTCTGAATCGTCATATTTTGATTGCTCATCATCTTCTAGGTTTCTACTCTCAGCCTTCTTTTTGTCCGTGATTAGTGCCCAAATTAATAGGTTTAAGTCATGCACTTTGGTCCATTGCCACTTTGGCTCGTCCATGAGGTCCTTAAGGGGTTTGAGATTGGCAGAGATGCCTCTCTTGTCAAGTATTCAAGAATCCCTTGGAGTTTGAGTTTATTAGATGGGAAGTGGAAGGGGACAGGTGTTGACCAACTGCTAGAGCTCTTGTCCATCATGCCAAGTGGTACTGATGGTGGGATCCTACTCTTTGATAACCTAAGATGGAGTGACTTTGTGGGACTCACCTGCTACTCTAGAAACTTGCTTATGATCCTTCTCCTCATTTGAGAATGGTAGATAGATGGTGGCTAGCACATGCATCCAATCCTGCTCGTCCTTGAGGCAAGGGATAAACTTTGTTAGTTGCCCCTAGGAATTGCTGACTTGTGAGTCTCCTTTCAAGATAGTAGAGATGGCATTGAGGTTGACTGGAGTGGTCTTTCAGGTGTCCATCTCATCCCTCACAACTTCTATTCTGTTGCTTAAGAATATTAGACCGTTGTCCTAGTTTTCTATCACTCGCTCCTATGTTTCACATCTAGGGTCGACCTAGTAGGATGTTGTAGTCCACTCCCTTCATGACTATGAAGTTCATTGAGAAGAACTGGACTCGAACTATCTTCAAGGGTTAGTCTTTTAGTACTCCAAATGGTCTAACCTTCATTCTATTAGCTAGCATGACATTAAACATAGTAGTCTCCATAGGTGGGTTACCCCTAGTTGGCATGATTGTATGGCTGAGCACATTGACTCGTGCTCTTGTATCTACAATTCCCTTTATTGTAGTATCTCCTAATGCATTGATAGGTAAAACACACGTGCATCTTTGTGCCTTTCCAAAAAGCATTCACATGCAAAGACTTAGGTACTAAGTTCAGGATTAAGCTCGGTATATGTGTTACTGCATCGTGGTCACGAAAGTTGATCACTCCAAGCTCCTTAGGTCTTTCTACCCATTGCTTTAACACTTCCCACAGTATTGGATTTTGCCTAAGCAGCTCTCCAGGAGGTAGAGTCACAGGGGTTGATATCAATGTTGTGAGTAAGTTGCCAATTGCTCACTTTCTGTTAGGCTCTTCACCCTTTTACTAGTGATCTTGATTGGTGTGCTTGCCAGTGGTATTTAGGCTTCATCTATGCGGTGCTACATGGGGTGCGAATGCGTCTCTCAATCTTAATCGTGTTGGATGAGATTGGTGCGCTCATGCTAGAGAGCTCATCGATCTCGTCTTTTATGATAGATTCAACATCTTTGAGGTGCTCTTTGGCTTCTCTCACCTACTCCTTGACCTTATCCGCTACTTCCAATCAGTGCCTCTCTCGAGTCTACAGGATACTCCCCAATCTTGACACTCCTCTTTTCTGTCATGTTAGAAGCAGATGTTTCTGCTTCTACATGTGTGACTTGCTTCTCCTTGGGTAATGTGGTGGCATTTCTATCTTAAGTGTTACCTTCGTCTCAGTCCTCTTTCTCCTTCTTCTACAACTCTTTTTCCTTATTGAAGCTGTATCAAGGTTGCTAGGTTCGAGTAATGAGATATCAGCCTGCTTCATTTGTGCTCAGGTCATGACATTCAAGAGAATTGGTGTGGCCTCACCATCAAGTGTCTCAACCTCGAATAGCCCCAATGGTATGGATGGCATGATTATGGAACTAGTGGAGGTTGTTCTGCATGGGGCGCTCAATATATAAGTGTGTGACCCCACACTCTGGACATCTTAGGTCAGCTTTGTCTCGATTGGCTTGCTCACTTTTGGGGCAACGAGATGAGATATGCCTTGGGTGTGACCGTAAGTCCAACACATGATGGGTTCTTGGTGCTATCCTCTTAGACCTCTATCTCTTCCCTTGCTTAACACCATCATTGACATTGGTCTAAAATCCATGAAGATGGGGTTACCCTCTTTGTCATACTAGATGCAAGGGTTCATGTATGCTTCATCCTCCTTCGACTTCTCTACGTAATGTATCGGAGTGTTGCTCAGTGGGTGGGTCATGATGGGTCCACATGGTCTAGGTATCCTTGTAGGGTTGATGCCCATCCCAAGGGCAGTTGGCTTTGAGTCATTGGGTGTTGGGAAAGCTAATGGGGATCCCCTCTTGAAGTGGGGCAGCATATTCCTTAGGTAATAAGGTTGATTGTATGGTTGCGAGTATGGAAATCATCTTGCAATTTAATGCATCCTGTTGTGGCCAAATCTACCGCAATTAGTACATGATCTTGACCTAGGATACCAAATGTGATGGTCCGGCCCTCGAATACTTGTGTGGGGCCCTATCTTGACCCCATCTAGGGTCTAGAGATGCACTAGACTCATTTCCCAACATATCCATTTCACCAACTCAATACGTCACAGGACACCCCAATATGACACAGAACGCAACACGGATGATAACATGCTCACAGGTTTGTAAAATGGCCCATTTTAGAGGGTAGCACATCGTATTCATATTAAGAGAGTATGTACAAGATAGTTGGAGGCACATCAAGGGCCTTTTCATCATCTCTTGAACCTTAGCCAACTCTAGTTTCATGTCTGCCAACTTCTAGCTCAAGTCAACACTCTTTTCCTTGTCTTGTGTACTTTGGCTAGATCTCTCATTAATGCTCGTAGCTCTTTTTGAGAATCTAGAGGCATTGCCATCTTAGGTTATGGTTTTGGAGCTCCTCTCCTTGAGTAGGTCATCCACATGTATGGCTTCTTCAAAGACCCTAGCTAGCATGTCCCTTTGTAGGTTTGAGTTGCTCACTAAGGCCTTGTAGAGCTCTTCGCTTTGGATTACGTTTATAAATACAGTGGAGACTACTCATTTGTTAGGTTGTTTTGCTATTGGGATTCTCTTAAAGAGACTTTGCACATGTGGGTGACGTAATCTTGGATATCCTCCTCATCCTTTTGGCTAACATTCATTAACTTGACAATGAGATTGTCAAAATATCTCACTTCAGAGAATCTCTTGATGAAGAGACTCTTGACGTTATTAAAATTATTGTGTTCGGCATTGTCGAGGCTAGTAAACCACATCCATCCTTTATCTCCCAAGAAAAGTCCGAAAGCTTGTGCTAGTTGAGCAAGGTTCGTGAGGCTGTTTGCCTTGCATACTTGCTTGAATTACTCCACGAAGTTGTGTGGTCATTGTCGAGTTGCTTAGCAATCACATGTATTTTGGTTTGGTTCTTAGAGTTTGGCATGATTCTTAGTCTTACTAGCAACATAGTTGCTAGGGGTGCTCTGCTTTGCTTTGCAGCTGTATTGTCTAAGAGTCACTTTGTGAGAAGCTCGCTCAACGTAAGATCTGTCTCTAGTGCTCTCTTCCACTCAAAATTTGGTCCTACCCTAGTTCTAATGTGCTGTACCTCATGCATTTCTATGTCTTTTCTCAATTTTTGAGCTTATTGCTCTTGGTTATAGGTGGCTATGCTTTGCAGCGTTTTCCTTGCCAACTTTCTCTCTTCCTCAAGATCAACTATGATGTTCTCGGTTGGTCTACCACGATACACCATTTTGGTTCGCATGTTGTATTGGTTTAGCATTTGCTAAATGTCGACTAGGAATTCTCCAAAGTTGAGCTCATCATTTGCAAGGTTGGCATTAGTTCTCGACATGCCGACGATTTCTTGAGCAACTAGGATATCAATCAGATTGATATCAGATTGGGTAAAGTTGCATCCTTAATTGTGTCAGGTCTCAGTTGTTTACTTCAGGTTTTGGTTCTCAAGTTGTATCAGCTTCTTGGAATTTGCACCTATTAGTGGGTTTGTTCCTTACTTAGACCCTATTAGTTTGTTCCTTGTTTTACAAAATCAAATTTCAATGTTACTTGAACTGGACATGCGAGTGATGGAGTGGACTTGTGCCAAATTAGGCATTCTATATTTCCTTGTTCACTTCAAGTGGTTATGTGAGTTCAATCATAATCAACGTAGATCACACTCCCTTCAATTAATTTCGGCTAGTGCTAGCTCTCTCATATAAGTGGTGGCCACTCGTAGTGGTCCACTCTTGGTCCCTGCTACATGCTTGATGTGTAGTTTGAAGGGTAGTGGGTTCAGATTGTCAATTCGGTCCTCTATTGGGGTGTGGTCAATGACTATAGTTGCTCCTAAACTATTGGGTCTCAACCCTTGAGTTAGTCAACTGTATTTTCCTATCCACTTGCATGGGGATCTACTGGGGTGTCTTTTCGCTAGGGTTGGCCCCTACATGGTCTGGGAAGGTCAGAAACTACTAGAGACGGATGCTCTATTATCCTATCCGATTTCAAGTTTCAGCTCAATTCCGAGAATTGAACGTCTAATTTTGGGCTGTTTGATTTTGGATTGTCCAAGTCGTGTGTCTAATTTTGAGTTGTCCAAGTCTGATTTGTCTTAATCAGATGGTCAGAGGTGTCTGATTTTTGGCTGGCCATGTGTTGTCCAATCGGACAATTCGATGTGTTTGATTATGAAAATCAAATGACTTTTGATAGTTGGATGGTCTGATTCTAGGAATTGGACCAGCCAACTATAATGGCAAAAATGTGTGCAAACTCGATGCAATTCTGAGGTAACACTCTCAATGTGTCCTCTTGTCCCTGGCAAGCTCTAGAATCAACCAACAAGGTGTCAGCAATGATCACAACAACTCACCTGTAGCCTACAAATGCGCTTGCTCACAAAAATTGAAGCTCTCCTTGCCTCCTTGCTGCCTTGTAATAAACCTATCTAGCTCTCTCTCTCTAAAACCCTATGTGTAGAAATGAGCTCCCCCTTGCTCTCTCTGCCTTTTAAACCCCTTTTCTTCCAATCTTTCACTCCTCTTCTCTCTCTCTCTCTCTCTATTTTCTCTTAATGCATTGAAGTCGATTTTTCTCCTTGTTTCACCCTATTTTATAGCAATAACCCCATTGTTTGTTTTCCTATTTTTCCTAAGTTTTTCTACCTAAATGAATACAAATCACACATAAAAACTTAAGTTAATCCAATCTACTCACCTAAACCTTAAAAATAAAGAAAATTAATTGCAAAAGAGATTGAATTCCCTCCAAATCCCTCCCTTCCTACCTATCTCAAGCACTGATTCTAGGCAAACCCTACTTGAACCGCAAAAACCCACAAACTGCTTATTGTTTCAAGCGTTTCAAGCCAAGTGTAACGGCTACCTCTCAGATAGCTATGCACACTCTCACACCTATGAGTGTAGTGAGCTTACCTTCATGCCCAATTGAGTTGCTTCCTCCCATGAGCTCTTCGATAGCTCCATGATCTAAGGTGTAAGCTTAAGCAAGCTCGATCCTCGAGCTCCAAGCTCCATTGCCACACATGGGACAAGAGAAGAGAAGAAGAAGAGAGGAGAGGATGGAGAGCTTTTGCACCATAGTCCCTCATTGTCACACACTCACTCCCTCACAATCCCTCTCAAGCACAAGCACAAGCAAGAATAAGAAAAAGAATAATAAGAGCACTAGTTTTGGCCACACACAAGAATGAGCTTCTTCATTCACTTTTTACTTTTTATACATGCCCTACTCCTCTTGGGCGACTGGCCATTTTATCTTAGGTCCTCTCTCCCTATTCCCTTCCTATTTATATTGTTCCTTCACCCATGCCTCTCTACATTTACAAATTGCATAGGAGGGACCCTAGTGCTCTTTTACAAGAATTTAGGGTGTGCTTTCATATGTAAGATACGCCTTTTCCCTTTTGCACTTGCTCTAGACTTTTAAATTTACTTCTTGCACTTTTGGCCCTTTTTCTCTTGTTTTTCCATTGGGCTACCTTTTTTGCTTTTTCTTGCATCTTTTTGATCTTCTTTTGCCTTCTTTTATCTTTATTTACACTATTGGGGTTAACAAATGTTCCTAGAGTGAGGACAAAAGTACAACATATACATGTGGGTGCAAGTGGATGAGGTAAGAAATCATCTCATCATATACCCATCATCTTTCGAAGGAAGGCATAACATTCCAGTTGGAGAATTTTAATGTAGTAGATTAGTAAGATTCTTGTTTATAGAGATCTTGTCAAGCTCTATGTACTTATCCTCAATCACCTCTCTAATGAAATGATAATGCATATCAGTGTGCTTGGTCTTGACATTAAAGACTAGACTATGTACTGATTGGATGGCATTCATAGAATCCAACTATAGAATAGATTCATAGAAGTAATACCAAGGTCTATAACTAAACAACCTAACCATAGGGCCTTTTTGCAAGCCTTAGTGTGCCTGGGTATACTTAGCCTTGATAGTAGAGAAGGCAGTGCATTATTGCACCCTAGACATCTAAGAAATAACATCTCCAACAAATATGAAGACGTAGCCAAAGGTTGGACTTCCTATTATTTGTATGTCCCACATAAATTGAGTTAGTGTAACTCATGACTCAAGTATCTTCACTACCATAGCAAAGGCAAAAGTTTGTAGTACCCTTAAGGTATCACATGATACCCTTATGGCATCCCAATATTGTCAACAAGGGTTTGCTATGTAATGAGCCACAACTCCCACTATAAATGCTATGACAAGTCTAGTAGTGGTTATCATGGCATACATCAAGCTACCCACTATGGTTGCATACAAAATCTTGGCTATTTTAGCATTCTCATCATTCGAATAGTGATAATCTACCTGATTGACCTTTACATGAGAGGGTAAAGGGTTTCCAATGGCCTTACCACCATGTATATGGAACCGCTAAAGTATCCTATGAATTTACTCCTTCTGCCGATGATAAGTAGAGGATTCACTTAAAGCAATTGCACATAATATGTATACCAAGTATATGAGAGGAATACCCCATGTTCTTCATTTGAAAGCTCTCCTTGAGATGAGTCTTTAAAGCATCCAACTCATCATGAGCATTCCCATCAATCAACATATTATAGAATATCATAATAATAAGGCTTCCATCATGGGCTTTCTTCATGTAGAGACATTGATCCATAGTATTGCAAAAGTAAGACCGTGAATGCATAAAGGTATCAAACTTGTGATACCATTCCTTAGGTACCTACTTACATCCATAGAGACTTTCTCACTTTTCATACCAAGTGTTCACGGCTCTTTTCCACAAAGCCTTTATGTTGATGCATATAAATGTCCTCATGTAGGTCTCTATGTAGAAAAGTCATCTTTACATCCATTTTATACAAAATCAAGATCTAATTGTGCAATTACGGACAAAACCAAGTGAAGGACACGATCTTCTCTCTTGTGGTCAAAATGACTACCCTTTGCTTGGTTTTTATCTATTTAAAACCCTTTGCAACTAAATGGGCCTTATATCCTAGCTTAGAGTGATAAGGGCTACACTTCAACTTATACATACACTTGTATAGCAATATATTTTTTCCACTAGGAAAGGAAACCTAAACCCTACATATGGTTTTTCTACAACGAGTCAAACTTAGACTACATAGTTCTCTCTCCTCAAGAAGAATTGTCACCTCTGCACATAGCCTCCTAAAAAATAAGAGATTCATAAAAAAATTTCATCATGACATAATGCATAGAGGGCTCATTATGATCAGGAGGACATGAGGTTCTATAGAGTGTTACAAAACTAGCTATGAGCTAGTACATCATGTCCTCTCTATCCAACACCAATATGATCCTACACAATAGGTGGATCCTAGGCCACTAGAGCGTCAACAATAACAAATGTAGACTATTTAATGAGAACTCACTGTACAATAGTAGGAAGTTCCTCTTGAAATATCACCCAATGTATCTCAATCGCCTGCATAGCTTTCTTATGCATCTTATCCTCATTGAACATAGCAACATGGTTACAAATAACTTTTGTAGGTTGTGGCTCCCAAAGATAATAGCCTGTCTCACATTTATCACCATATCCAAGAAAGATACATTTGACAAAACTTTGGATCTAACGTGTTGTGATTGTCTTTGGAATATGGCAGAATACCTCATATATGAATACTCTCATGTATGCATATGAAGAAGGTGTACCAGATCATACCTCCTTTGCAACTCTATCACCAAGAGTAGTACATGGGGATCTATTAGTCAAATAAAATGCAATAGTAATTGTCTTAGCCTAAAATGTATGGGGTAAGCCTACATGACCAAGTATACTACGGATCCTCTCTTGAATAGTCCTATTCATATGCTTCACAACACCATTCTAGGGTGGATAATAGCAAGCAGCCAACTGACACTTAATGCCCTGATCATCACAAAACTACTCAAAAGCATATGATATATACTCACCCTCATTATTTAATCTTAGTTATTTTAGCTTATGCCTAGACTAGTTTTCAACCAAAGCAACAAATTGCTGAAAAGTAGCTAAAACATTTGATTTCTACTTTATGGGATAGGCCTAAACTTAATGTGAAAAATCACCAATAAACAAGACAGCTCTAGCAAAAATGAGGTCTTTGTGAGTAATCTTCCAAGCATAGTCACCAAAGAGACATGATAACCATCATAATCCGACTTTCTATTACAAATAAGGTTTTTTGTCAAAGCCAAGTCATGACATACATAATGGAAAATGAAAGAAGTTCATGTAGGAAATTGCAAATGAACATAACTAATGCCAATAACATCACATGCGTGATTATCTCCTAGTTATGCAGAATCTAAAGTGGTATGATTGGTATAAAACCAACTATAATGTGGGATCATGTGAAAGGAAGCCTTGAATCAAGTAACCAACATTGAGAAAATGAGGAATAACCACATTAGTTTAATGTGGCACCAAGTGGAGAAGCAACCGAGATATAGTCATTTGAATTATACTCCACCCAATTAATCTCTTCAATCTTGATAGTGGATTTAGTAATGTGTTGATCATTTGACCATTTAGCATTATCATGTATTTTCCCTTTGCCTTTATCATGCCTATCCTTGTGTATCTTACATCAATGTGGTCACATGTGTTCTTGTTACATGAATATGGACATGTAAGTGAATACTTAGGACCACAATATTTTCTCTAAGTGACTAATGAAGAGTATACAACTCCAAGTATACAGCTCTTTATGTAAGTGAGTACTTAGGACCTAAGTATATAATGAAGAGTATACAACTCTTCATTGATTTGGACTTAGACCTATTTTGTTGTGGGTCTCTACCATGACAATCATAACTACCTCTAGCATTGTTCTTGCCTAGAATTATGAGAGTATGAGAGGCACGGGCTACATAAACATTCTTCCTATTAACCTATTCATTGTTTGAGTAAAGCTCCCTCCACATTTAAGCATTTAAAGTCATCATCAAGAACATTCATTTAATGGCAACAGGAAATGTATCCATGACTCAAGGAGAGTGACAAGCAATAATATATACTTAACATTGTCATCAAAGAGAATCTTCTACAATGTAAATTGGCTATAACTAGAATGGAACTCATTCAAATTAGTAGACATTGGAATACCTTCCTTCATACAAAGATCCACAAGCTTCTTGAGCCAATACAACTACGAAGCCAAGCATCATAAAGATCACATGCATTTTTCCATAACTACCATGCATCACTAGTAGTCTCATGACATTAAAATACACTTGGTTAGACAAGGAAAAATAATCATGGACTTGCAAACTCATCAAGCTCCTCTCAAACATTAATATCAAAGTATTTTGGCTGCTGTATACCTTTGCATTTCAATGGCTTGACTTGCTTCTTTTGGACCGACTTGCCAAATTTGTGTCTTCTAGTCATTACAATTGTTGCCATCTAATTTATAAATATTAAAGATAACACTTTTCCTGGAAGCACCTACCATAATGACTGCACAAAAAAAGAGAATATGAGCTACTACAACTGTAGTAAAATAGAACCAAAACTGAGCCAAAATTGTATGCAAAAGGAGTACAAAACAATATACTTCTATCCACCAAATAGAAGCATTAAAGTCTTCGAAACAAGTGTCTACCCTCAATAAAATTGCTCAAAAGTAAAGCATAGTAGTGTTGTCCCCCATAAAACAATAGTAAATAAGAACTTAATTGTAGGTAAATGTCCAATATAAAATGCTCCCACTACCAGGGAAGCTTGGATAGCAATTGGACTTACAATGCAACTAGCAGTGGACCAATGAAGAGTATACAACTCTAAGTACCAAATACGATAAGAGAACCAAAGAGTGTCACTACATAGTGAACTAAGGGGTAACCAAGGATATGAGCTAATTGTGCATAAGTGATCTCCAAGCAACATTGGGATCTACCAAGCTACAACCAACTCATTGCTCACATGAACAACAAAGCATGTATCCATAATTGACAACACATCTGATAGGAGAAAGTATCACGTAACCAAAAAGTCAAGTGGAAATCAGCCCATAGGGATTAGTAATTGCAAATACAATGTCTATATAAACCATTGAACATATATGAGAGTCTTTTATAGTCTCTAAAAGCTAACCTTTGTAAAAAAACCTCAAAGTTTTCTCCATTGGAAGTAAACCAGAGTATCCAAGAGTAAAGCAAGCTCAATACATGCATGTCATAATATCCATAAGCCCAAAGGTACCAAATCATACATTTAGGATCATGTAAATATCATAAGCATCCAAGCCCATAAATAAGAAATCACTGGACCATGTAATGTCTACAATATATGAATGTAAGAGAGCTTAAAAGGAAAGCTTAAGGCTTAAGGAAGAGCATATCCATACATGACCAATAGTGTCAGGCATAGATATGATCTAAGAGCATTCCCAAATGGCATGAAAGTATAGATTACACTGACATTCAAAGAATATGCTTGATGTTCATGGTTAATGATAGCCAAGAATGCTCTAATGGATGAGCAAAATGAGCTCTAATTAGTTTGTAGAGCATCCCTAAGCATCAACACATCATCATAGCATTAAAATCTCAATGAGTAGCACTAGTGGAGCATAAACACTCAAATGCTTAATGTCCCACCCTGTGAACAATAGATTTGTCCAACATGATAGTTACTGAGTGATGATCTCTTCCCTAAATGATGTTTACGAGTCAAAAGTGCAAGGATAATTCCCAACATCTAGGTAGGAAGTAGAAGAAAGTGCTCGAGAGGTAAATGGTCAAGGAAGATAGAGTAGGGAAACCCCTTGAAAATGCACTACAATTTTTAGGCTATAGCCTTGGGGCTTTTGTTGTCCTTGACACTTCAAGGTCACTTGATAATGATTGAAGGTCTAGGAGCTATGGAAGAAGTTGGAGAAGGTAAGGAGCTAGTACTTACCACAGATGATAAAAGGTATGACATCCATGGAAGTTGGGTTAAAGCTCTCTTTCCCAAGCTGAAGCGGTGTCGTGCCGCTACGCGCACACCATGTAAAAAAATCTAGAGTGTGGCTTCCTTTTAGATTTAGAGAGCCAATGCCACTTTAAACATTAGTATTAGTGTCCATGGTTCAAAATATTAGATTTTTTTGGACAAGTTTTTAGTCAAATTTTGATATTCTAGATATTATCTCTTGTAAAAATCCATAAAACTATAGATAACTTCTAGATTACGAGGACATTTAAAAGAAAGTATGTAGCTTTCAGCCAATTTGAGAAAATTTTATGTAAAAAAAGAGATAAGTGAAATCGCGCGACGCGCAATCGCTGTTTTCAAACAGTGAACATCACTCCGAAAGTGGGAGATGAAGAAGGAGTGATCTGGCAGGATTCTGGCTAGGTGTCCTGGTATTTAACCCCCCCCTTTCGGAGCCATTGGAAGTATCAGATTGGCAATCTGAGTAGCATAGAGGAAGGTATTATTTTGTACACGTTTTTGTCTATTAGAGTTATATTTTCTTATAATGCTGAAAGAAACTGACAGGCTTCATCTCTGTTAGTATTCTTCTATGTTTTCTAATTCTTTTTGAGAGTATTCTTCTACATCTTCAATATCTTTGAACCCCTTCTCTTTCGTCTACTCCTCTCCTTGAATCTACCTACACCCTGCTATCTCTTATCTTCAAGAACTTGGCTTGAAACCTTCAACCCTTCTCTCATCTCTACCATCTTCGAAGTCTAAGCTCTTGAACCCCCATACATTCTTATCTTGCCAAACCCCTGTGGTGACCTTCAACCCTACGCACGGCGACATTGGTGAACCCGATGTGAAGGTTAGTGTAAGAGAACTCCAAGATGGGGGATTCTTCAGGAGATACTCTACAACAATTGGTGCGCATATACTGCAACAGACTCAGCAACAACAAATCCAAATTTTACAACAATAACAACAAAGGCAAGACGAAGAGAAGATTGAATCCACAGCCATCAAGGCCCTAGAGGAAGTTGGGCGTGAATTAAAACAATTTAATGGTCAAAATGTCTCTGTTTTTATTCGCTTATATGTTGAAAAAATGCTATTCTTTGGTGTACCACAACATGCATGGAGCAGTTATTTTGCCAGACTAGCCAAGCATGGTCTTCAAGAAAGAATCCATGGTCTTTTTCAACAAGATGCGGATTGGGCTGCATTCAAAAAGGCCCTATGCGAAGAATTCTTCTTAGAAGACTCCGGACTAATGACGAAGAAAAGTTTCACTGAATGGGTTGAAAAACCCAACAAAGGTTTAGCTGCAACAGCTCCATACCATGAGTTTGAAAGTAAATTTGGACAACTTGATGCTGAAGACCAACAAAGTATGGAAGGTCAGAAGATTGAATTATTCCTTAAGGTTGCAGATCCCATTTTGCAAGAGAAGCTTGATGATCGCCTAGAAGATGCTACCTTCGAATCAAGAGTCAAGACTGCATGGACAGATGTTACTAATGCAGTTAACATGATTGCTCGAAGAGAGTGGATGTGATTAAGATTGGGCTCTACTTCAACTTCAACAACTCCATTGATGGAGCTTATTCCACCTTCGAAATCCCCTATTCCTTTGACTAATCAACCAAATCTTTCTTCTTTTGTTCCTTCTAAAAATGATGTAATGGATGCACTTATTAAAAGCATGCGTGACCTTCATCTGAATCTTACAGAAATTAGTTCCAAAGTAGAGAAGTTGGATATCAAAGTCAAAAAGCGAGGACGCGAGCATCAACTCAAAGACCCATGAGAGAAGGCTTTAAGAGGCGCTATATTTGGTGTGACAGCCAACAACATGACAAGAGGGAGTGTTCTACCTTCCGTGAGGCTGAAGCACAGAAACTCGTCTTTTGGAAAGATGGAAAAATTCATGCGGCTGAAACTGGTCTTCCACTGGAGCCAAATTTTGGCAATGGTGGAATGAAGAAAAGATTAGAAGATTTAGCTGTAAAGAATGCTTATGCAGTAATTGATGCAGCTACCTATGGACTACAAATTGAGCCAATTAAATCAAGTTTGAATGCATGTAAAGCTAATGTGCAATCTAAAGTATGGATGCAAGCACTAGATCAAATGGAACGTGGTAAAGCAGCCAAAGAAGATTTGGTCAGTATATTCGAGGAATAACTGGTTGGAAAGAACCGGTAGATTCTTTTTCTGCCTTTGCACATTTGGCTAATGTCAATCATAAAGAAGTCTTGATTGAAGAAAACAGAAGAAGAGAAGATGAACCAGGGCCTTCCTCTTTTGGCCCTCCAAAACAGATAACTAGAAGAACACCTGAACAACCAAAGCTTGTTGAAAATATAACCCCAGATCAAGAGATGGAAGATGCGCCACAAACAAAGAAGACTGAAGAAAAGAAGAAAGGTAAGCAGCCAGGCTACAAATTGCAGTCTAACATAGAATCTGCAAACTGATCTCAAACGAGTCCTAGAAGAACGAATTCTAGGAAGCAAAATTGAATTCACCTTAGGCGAAATTCTTGGAATTGCCAAACGTGAATTCCATGATATAATTATTAATCTAATCAAAAGGAAAAGACAATATGTTGGTGATGAAGAAACAGTGCATGCATCTTTGCAAGTTCTTCGAGTTTTTGTGCAGGATGAAGAGAAGCTGACTTCACAAGGAATTCAACTTGAAGCAGTTAAATAATTAATTGCAGCAATTGAAGCTGAAGATAAAGAAAACATGAATGCAAAAATTAAAGAAGTGAAAGCTGAAAATGTAATGGTCGGTTGGTCCAAACCAATTGGGCAGCCCACCTCTCAAAAAGAAGGCCGTCTACAGCACATGCATGAGGAAGAAGAGGCTCGGTTTATTCCAAGCAGTCACTACTCCCGTACGCATTGGGCAAGGGCAACAACGGAGACAGTCGTCAAAATTGGAGAAAGGGAAACACCATGTATTACACTCTTAGACCATGGCTCGGAGATAAACGCCATGGCAAGGAGTCTCTATGAAAGTGGCGGATGGCCCATAGATGTCGATCCAGGTTGGCGAATGAGAGTTGCAAACAACTCTTCTGGAGAGTTATATGCTGCATGTCCTAATGTGCAGGTAACTATTGGAGACATAAAATACAAATTTCACTTTTTTGTTCAAGACTCTTGTAGTTATCATATCATTCTTGGGCAACCTTACATTTTTGAAGCGCGCTTGGAAACAAAAGCTCTTGATGATGGTTCTTCCTATGCTCGAATCCGAAGCAAGGATAATGAACAAGCTGTTCAATTTCTTACTGTATGTGTTAACCATCATCGAAACAGAGATTGAATGTGTGATTATCCTGTGCCTCCTAATGCCCAAGAATTCAAGGGTTTTCGAGCTGCACTACTATAAAGGGAGGCTATGGCAGTGCGTCATGTAAAAAGATTGAACCTCCTCATGCAACAGAAGCTGTCTCTAGCAAATTTATATGTATGTATAGCCAATAGTATGGGCTATTATAAGTCTCTTCCGGCCATGACTAAGAATGAAAGAAAATATTTATGTCATCTAAAAAGGGAGCTGAAAACTTATGAGATGATGACTGAAAATGAAGATATTTTGGGCATTTTTTTTGGGTTGATTTCTATTGATACATTGGCTGAAATATATGCAGCTACTCATGCAGAAAATCAGGTTGAAAATCAATCCATAGAAGTATGTACATTGGATTTTTATCAAACAATTCAAGAATTTGTTGAATAGGAAGACAATGGTTTACTCAACAAGGCTGAAGCACAAGTGGAGACAAAATACAAGATAGTGGATAAGAAAGTCAAACATGTGGCAATCCCACTGCCTCTTGAAAGTGAAGGGCTCGCTGGATAGGGAAGCAAATCAGCCAAGTCTTCGTGATCCTTCCAACATTGGTCACAAGTTCACATCTGAAAGTATCAAAGAGCTCAAAATAGGTGAAAATTCTTTCCTTTCGCCGGTTGAAAAACACTTTTTTATGCAAATGCTAATGAAACATGGAAAAGCTTTTGCTTTTCAACCAAGTGAAATAGGCTGTGTGGATCCAAATATTGTGGTTCCTATGGTCATTTTTACGGTTCCACATGTGCCTTGGAACCTCAAGTCCATTCCCATTCCAAGGGCGTATTTACCCAAATTATTGGAATTTCTAAATGAGAAGATAAGAATGAAGTTTTAGAACCTTATTCAGCACCTTACTCAAACTGATGGCTTACTGTGCCTAAGAAAAATGGATCTTTACGATTCATTCAAGATCTACAGCTTGCCAATCATGTCACAATCCGAAATGTTGGTTCAGGTCCAATTGTTGATGAGTTTACTGAAGCTTTTGCAGGTAGAGCAATTTATTCTATGGGAGACCTATATTCATGATATTACCAATTTCAGCTTTCATTAGAAAGCCGAGACATTACCACAATGAAGTCACCTCTTGGATTGGTCCACATGTGCACTCTACCACAAGGTGCAACAAACTCCGTAGCCCATATAATGAATGCCATGCACAAAGTCTTAAGGGACTTTATTCCACAACTTACTCTTCCATTTCTTGATGATGTACCTATCAAGGGATGTGAAGTCAATGAAAAGAATGAGGAGCTTGACAAAGATGGCTGCAGGACATTTGTAGTTAACCATATTCAAGATTGTGACAGGATTATGACAAGGCTAGAAGAGGTACATCTTACCCTTTCTAGAGCTAAGTCAATTTTTAGAGTAGAAGAAGTCATAATGGTCGGTCATCTATGTGGCCCCTATGGACGCAAACCTTCTCCAATCAAGATAGATGCCATCAATAGAATGCAAGAAAAATGCACAAATGTTTCAGAGGTGAGAAGAATTCTTGGTGCATGTGTATTCTATCTCATATGGATATCACATTTTTCTAATGTAGCTGAAAATCTTTATTAATTATTAAGAAAAGGCCAAAGATTCTCTTGGAATAAAGAGCATATTCTCACTATGCGTAAATTAAAGAAGCTATTAATTTCAGCCCCCAATCTCAAAAGGGCTGACTATTCAAATGGTCAACCCATCATCCTTACTGTGGATACAAGTCCCATTGGGATAGGATGGGCTGTTGGCGAAGACGATCTTGAAGGGAATAGGTATGCAATTCGTTTTGGAGCAAAAGTTCTCAATGAATGTCAAAGAAGGTATGCACAAGTAAAAAGGGAATTGTGGGGAGTTGTAACAGCAGTAAAGTGTGATTGTGAATACTTTATAGGTGCTTCCATAGTGGTAGAAACTGATTGTCTTCCACTCTTGGGCATGATTGCCAACTGCTCTACACCCGACATTGCTATGCTAAGATAGATTGCATATATTAAGTCACTCAACCCCGAATTAAAGCATATTGTAGGAAAGGTGAATCTAGTTGCTAACATGCTATCACGTGCAAGATATGATAATGAAGAAGAGCTGATGGAAGAAGATGAAGCTGAAGAGTCCTCAACCATCCTTGCCAAAGAAAGATGATGATGATGCACCGTGCCAACAAGCACCAGTCCCACAAACCCAACAGGCATCAGAGGGTCCCTGTTATGTGACGTTCCTGGACGTGTCATCAGAAGATGAGTCTTCAAGCCAAGAGGTAACTAATCATGAAACCAAACCCGAAACGGCTTTAATCCCATTTCAACATCTCAAGGAGCAACCTAAGTCTCCACCAAGAGAAGAAGTTGGTTCTAGTGGAACATCAGATGAGGACACCACTCCCTGAGCTTTATTCCCTTCTGGATGGATTTAGTGGATATAACCAAGTGCAGATAGCAGAAGAGGACCAATCCAAAACAACCTTCACCACAGAATGGGGGACCTACGCTTATTGAGTGATGCCGTTTGGACTCTACAATGCCCCTGCTACTTTCCAGCGTATCATGATGGCCGCATTCCAAAATCATCTGCACGGCTTTATTGAGGTATATTTGGATGACTTCTGTGTCTGTAGTTTGATCCGTGAACACTGGGGACACATGGAACAATGTTTTGACCGATGCCAGGAGTATGGGATTTCCCTCAACCCCGACAAATGCATCTTTGGGGTCTCTTCTGGAGTTCTGTTGGGCCACATTGTCTCTGCACAAGGGATATCAATAGACCCTGCAAAGATCGAAAAGATCGCAGCTCTGACAGCACCCACCAACCTCAAAGAGTTGAGGGGATTCCTAGGCCATGTGGGTTACTACAGAAGGTTCATAGCTCATTTCGCAACAAAGGAAACCTCCTTGCACAAGCTTCTGAGGAAAGATGCAGAGTTTATTTGGACGAAAGAATATGACAAAGCCTTCAACACTCTGAAGCAGTGTTTGATTGAGGCACCCATTCTGCAACCTCCCGACTGGATGAAGGAATTCCATGTCCACACTGATGCATCTATGGAAGGCTTAGGTGCTGTTCTATGCCAAAAGGGCTCCTCAAAGCTGGATTAGCCCATCTATTATGCAAGCTGAAAAGTCACTGATAGGGAACGAAACTACACAGTGATAGAGCTTGAGTGCTTGGCAATGGCGTTTGCCCTAGAGAAGTTCCGCCACTATCTGCTGTCTACCCACTTTAAATTTTATGTGGATCACGAGGCCCTATCCTTCCTGATGAACAAAGCAGACGTGAAAGGACGAATGATGAGATGGCTCCTTCTATTCCAGGAGTTTGACTTTGAGGTAATTACCAAACCTGGTCGTTCCCATGTTCTGGCTGATCATCTGTCGCGTATCCCACAAACTGCAGACGAGGAGCAGGATGATCTAGACCTTCCTGATGCTTCCCTATTCCTGGTAGAAACTGTAACTCCCTGGTATGCAGACATTGCCAATCTACTGGCAACCTAACAGTACCCTCCTGGTATTTCTAGTCGGGAAAGGAAGAAGCTTATGTTAGAATCAGCCCCCTATACCCTGTTAGGTGGTGCACTGTACAAGAAAGGCAAAGATGAAGTGCTTAGAAGATGTGCTGCAGGAGATGAGATTGGGATTGTTTTGAAGGCTTGCCATGACGAGCCATGTGGAGGCCACTTTGCAGGAGAAGCCACAGCCAGGAAGGCTCTGTTAGCAGGATACTGGTGGCCGACCATCCACAAGGATGCTTATGATTACTGTAAAAGATGTGATGCTTGTCAGAGAATGGGGAAACCCACCAAGACAAGTGCCATGCCACTGCAACCCATTCTTCCCCTAAAGCCGTTTGAGAAGTGGGGCATCAACTTCGTAGGTCCGATCGATCCTCCCACCAGAAGGAAGCAGAACAGATACATCCCCATATGTACGGATTATGTCACAAAGTGGTGTGAAGCTAAAGTCCTAAAGCGGGACGATGGTAACAGCGTGGCCTTGTTCATGTACGAGAATATCATCACCCGTTTTGGCAGTCCCTTAGAGCTGGTAAGTGACACAGGCACTCATTTCATTAATAAAGCCATGGAAGAGTTGACAGAGCTGTATAAGATCCGCCATCGCAAGTCCACTCCTTATTACCCCAGAGCCAATGGCCAAGTCGAAGTCACGAATCACATCCTCTGCTCGATCCTGACAAGAACAATTGCCGCACATCGTCGGGATTGGGATGATCGACTTACAGAGGCCCTCTAAGCGTACAGAACCTCCCATAAAGCAGCAACAGGACAGGCACCCTTTTAGCTGGTGTATGATACAGAAGCTGTTTTCCTTATTGAACTGGAATTGCCCTCTTTGCGAGTGGCTATCAAAGAGCGTTTGGGGGATGATGATTCACTGCAATGCCATCTCCTGCACCTGGAATGTTTGGACGAAACTCGCAGGATGGCTCTACAGTGCATGGAAGCCACGCAAGCTCGCCGTAAGGCTTACCATGACAGCTTCATCAAGCACAAGGAGTTCAAAGAAGGTGATTTGGTCCTAGCCTATGATTCACGATTTGGCAAGTTTCCTGGAAAGCTCCAACAGCAGTGGATGGACCCATATAAGGTACTTGCCGTCAATCCTAATGGCTCTGCTGTCCAAGTGCAGACCCTTGATGCCTTTGATGATCCCTTCTTGATCAATGGATATCGCCTGAAGAAGTACTTCCCTCCTTGGGAATCTTGATAATCACGGTCACTTGATCCTTTCCCTCGTTGGCGTGGCACTATCACTCTTATGATGCTAGTTCTGATAGTTGTTCTTCAGCCACTCCTGATGAGGTGGATGCAACCCTTTGTCCCCTCAGTCCCACCTTCCAGCCTTGATCTTTTATCCTCTATTTTCCACCAGCGGCAGTGGCGAGGTGGGTTCTGACAAGTGGTATTTCTACCATTCCCTTACTTAATTCGAAATATACATATCGGTGGGAGAAAAGGACTTAGGTCCCTGTCATGCCGACCTATTCTTCGAGAAAAGGTGGAAACACCCTCGGGAGTAGCAGAAAAAAAAAAAGTAAACTTAAAAAAAAAACTGTTATGGGAGAAAAGGAAGCAATTCCTTGTCATAGCAGGCCTCTTTCCAAGAAAAGGTGTTTAACATCCTTGGGCGGGAAGCTGGCTGTGGAAAAGGTGGCAACACCCAGCAGTCCAGAAAGTGGATTCATCAATTGATATCCCCAGGATCCAGTTCCGAAGCTACCTCCCTTGGTACGCTGTGTCTTGTGTCTCTCTACAGAGCGTCTAACTGTCCTCTAGCAGATGACATGTCCTATCCAACACAACGTTCGATTTGATGGCTACCTCCCTGGGTATGCCTCTTCAACAACTGACGATGCAATCTTCATCGACAAGCAATCGAGTGACGCGAGCTTTAATCCTAACTGGATGGGGAAGTGAGTATGGTTGCCCTCTGTATCTATCAGAGAGTGAGATAGAGGGTGGGGCGAGTGACCAGTCCTTCCCTTTCAAATCAAATGAGAGGTGAGCAGTGCGAATGCAATGTTGCACGCACGGGATGGGCCTCTCAATGCACAAAGCACGATTTGTTTTTATGCACTGCACCATAAGGCTCCATGGCCTTCCTTCTCGCACCGTATGCCGGCATAGGGCGGGATGCACAGTTGCACCATCAAATGCGCACAAGGCATACAACCTTTGCACAAGTGACCGTGAGGATAACATCAATGGGTTTCAGGACATGGTTGCCCTCCTGTATCTATCAGCAGAGCGTGAGACAGAGGGTGGGCTGAGTGTGACTGGAGTTTCTTCTATCAATTACCAAGAGGTGAAATTGAGAGACGTTACGACATTTGGAGTCAGGTACATTCTCGTTTCCCTATGCACCCACGAGATGGGTCTCTACCATCATCACAGGACACGTCACCCTGTTTTGTACACTGTACTGTAAGGCTCCCTTGCCTTCCTCCTTGCACTTATGCCAGCCGGGTTGGACGCACTAATGCACCATCAACTGTGCACCCTGGCATACTCCCTCTGCACCATCCTCCTTGTCGATTCCTAAACCAGGTGTGAGATATGGATTTCAATCATTATTCCTCGAGTGATATTAGTCATGGGGCGAGTGACAGTTCTTTCATTCCATTTGAGTGATTGTGAGTTGAGTGCAACATTCCTCATCATTGACGACACTGCGATTCCTTCAACCAGCTACCTCCCTGGGTGCTGCCGCGTGGTCCCTGCCATGAAGGACGGGTGCTGTGAAGATGCCTTGGTACCTCCTGCAGCCGACATCGACAGTGGAAGTGCCATCGACAATCAACCTTGATTCTCGACAATATGGGCCAAGTTTTTCTAACCCTACACCTTCTGTTTCTCAGTGACGTTCATGTTTTAAGTGTGGGGACGTTAGGGTTGGTCTGTTGTGTGGTCCTAGGTCCCTGTTGCTTGGTTAACCCTGTCCGTTAAGATCTTAAGTGTGGGGACACGTCCCTGCGCGTCTACATTGCATACCCCTCTGCATATGCCTCAACCCGCTCATGCCTCTATGCCATGACTTGCTTTTACCCTGCTGGGGTCCCTTCCCACCCACCCGTTCCTTTTTAACCCACCCTCTGGACTATTCCCTTTCAATTTTCCTTCCTTCCCTGATTTTGTTGTCTTGCCATGTGCACGTACCCTACGTTCCTCAAACTCCACATCCACCCTTATCGCCCTATTCATCCCTGTGAACTGACCATTTTTCCTTTTTACGCACCCCTGTTCCGGTGCCTGATTCTCGAGTTATTAATTTTTGAAGCATTTTGTGCAAATTAGCTGGTTTTCCATGTGAACGCACTTTGCTTGCTTCGGAACCGTGATCTGACGTCATAGCCCTAACAACCACTTTCTCCCCTGATATTTTTTCTTTCTACTCCGTGTCATTCCGATGCAGGGGTTGTCCAATATTAATTTTTGCAATTTCTCGAGACTTTTTCGTGCGTCTTTTTGACATTTTTCCATGTGAACCTGCCCTGTTTGCATCGGAATTCCAATTTGATTTGATAATCATGTCCATCGTGTCTTCCGCCACCTTTTTCCTTTTTCCTCCACCCTCTTTCGCCTTCTGGATTTTTAATTATTAATTTTTCAATGTGTTTTCGGGTGTATTTTTGGCGTTTTTCGCATGTGAACCCCTCCTACTTTAGCTGGAATTGAGTTTTGACATGACAACCCTGTACCCCCCCTTCTTGCGGACATTTTTCCTTTTTATTGCATGTCATTCCGGCCCGCGGTTCATCCAATATTAATTTCCGATTCTATTTTCGGGTCTATTTTTTGGGTTTTTCCCATGTGAACGCGTATTCTCTCAGTCGGAACCCTATTTTGATGTGATAGGATTGTCTTTCCTACACCTCGTTCCGATGTACAGATCTTTCGATATTAATTTTTGTTTGCGTTTTTGGACCCATTTTTTTTGCGTTTTTTGCATGTGAACATCCTGTCTTTCCCCCGGAACCCCTGTTGCACGTTTCCCTTGTCTTCCCCCTGCTGTCCTGCCCACTTTTTGTTTTTATGACATTTCGTTTTGATGACCGGATCGGGAGATATTCATTTTTCTTTCTTTTTCTGTGTTTTTGCGCGACTCGTCCCTCGTCCGCGCCCGTTTTCGATTTCACGCGTCTCCACGTGCCCCGGTCGCGTCTGCGTGCCCCGTACTGCTATCTCGGCGCTATTTCGATCCCGTCACGGCAAATTTTTTTTACCACGCCCCGCACATGCGTGCGGGACGGGGACACGTTTTTCTTTTATGGTAGGCATTCCCTCCCATGGGCACCCCATGGTCTCCCTACCCCTACCATTCCCTCCCATGGGCACCCTGCCCATTCCCTCCCCGGGTGCCCTTTCAACCCACCCACCCCTGGGGCACCCTTCCCTATCCCCCCTACCCCCACCTTTCTCTCTCCCCGACCCCTTCCGCCCAACCACCTCTCTCCCCCTCCCTCCCCCTGCGTGCCTTCTCCCTCCTCATCTACACCTCCATCTCCCTCTGCTTCACGCTCCTCCATCTCCACCTCTCCCTTCTCTCCTCCTCCTCTCCTTTCTCTCCTCCTCCTCTTCTCCTCCCTCCTCTCCTCCCACCCTCACCTGGACGCCACACCCTGTGGGCGCCCCCTCCCTCTTCTCCCTTGGCGCCCTGTGGCCGCCTCGCCTGAGCCTGTTCGTGGCCACCGCTCCTCGTGGCGCCTGTCGAGCGCCTTGCCTCGCCTGCCCCGCCTTTGGCGCTGACGGCCCCCGCCTTCGTCCTGCCATGGTATCCTGCCGCCCCCTCATGCGCCTCTGACGCCGCCCTGTGGTTCCCTGCCCTACCTCCCGCCGCGTGCCCTGCGGCGCCTCCTCTGGCTCACGCCGAGCGCCCGCCATCCGCCTTTGACAGCCGACGCCTTGTGGCCTAGCCGCCGTTGTCGCCCCATGGCCTCCTACACGCCGTCTCCTCCTCGGCGCCCTGCCCTGTACGCCCCGCCCGCTATAGTCCACCACGTGTCCACCCAACCCATCCCACCCCTCTGCAAGCCCCCCTTCCCCCCCACAGTCACCCAACCCATCCCACCCCCCTGCAAGCCCCCCTTCCCCTCCACAGTCACCCAACCCATCCCACCTCCCTCCAAGCCCCCCTTCCCCCCCACAGTCCCACAATCCCCCACCACCCCCTGCAAGCCCCCCTTCACCCCCTGGCCCACCAAACCCCTCCCACCCCCACCCAAGCCCACTGTCACACCCACCCGCAGAAACCCCCCCGCAGACAATTGCAGAAAACCCCCCAGAAGCCCCCAGTCCCACCCGCAGAAACCACCGGACGACACCTAGCAGCACCCAACCGAACCAAGCAGAAACTCGCAGGCACCTCTTCTCAGCCCCCTGACACACGAACGGGTGTGTGTGCGTGGGTGGCTGTTCGTGTGGTTGTGTTCGTGTGCGGGAGTCTGTTAGCGGCTGTTCACGCACGGGGACGTGTGTTAGCTGGTCTGTGAGGTGGTGTGCACCAGCTAGCTGTTCACACGCAGCTGACACGCAATCTATTCCTGGGTATATTCCCAGATTTTTAATTCCAAAATCCAAAAACCCTCAAAATACATTGAAAAATTAAACAAAAATCATTAAAAATCACTTAAAACTTTTTTTTTAAAAAATCTTGAAAAATTCCCAATATTTTTGCAGTAAATTGCAATATTTTTCTAACCTGAAAACTTCAATTTTTTTTGACTACTTTAAAATTAAAAATTCTTTTAAAAATACCCAAAATATGAAAACAATTCATTAAAAATGGTAAAAATTCCAATTTAATTACAAAAAAATTCCTAAAAATTCCATTAACTTTATCACTTATTTTTGGAATATTTTCTAAGCTAAAAATGATATGTTATTTTATTACATGATTATTTTATGGTAAAAATACTTCATTAAATGCTAAATTCATAAAAAATCCTCTTTAATTCAAAACACAAACTGAAAATTCTAGACAAATCCAGATACCTTGGTTCTTTTTGGATTGCTAACCTACCTTTTTGGATTGAGAAGTGCGTATTCATTGCATTCACATCCATCCACTTTCAAGTATTTTTCCTTTTATATTTTTTATTTTTTTCGCTACCCCAAAATCCATGTTTAATTTTTAACATGAACCCTAAACACCACCATGGCACGTGCGCTCACGCCAAACACACTTTTTAAATTAAAATTAATCCGCCATTCACTTAGCACGCGCTATGTGCACTTAAGAAGCACTTTAATATTTTTAATTAAAATGAACCAGCCGTCATAAAAGCACGCGCTGGCAAAAAAGTGTTCCACATCACCTTAATTTTTAATAAATGAATTTGCATTTAGAGTCCCAGTCTGGGTATCGAAGTCCGGGTTATGTTAATGCACCGCTTCAACCTAATAATTTGTAATTAAAATTTTAAGAAGGAACCGCTGTTTTCTTGTTAAGGTTTATCACTTAATAAAAATTCACCCGTTTCTTAATAATTCATAAAATGAATCTTTCATTAAATTAATTCCCCCTCACTGCACTTATTTCCCCTTTTTAATGAACTCGTTTCGTGGGATGGGTACGCGAAGTCTTCGGAGTTGTCTCCATGGTCAAACCTGATTATCAAAGTTGTGGTCTTGATATGTGTGGGTTGTTGTTATGTTTGGTTCAGTTTCTTTGATACGGTTAAGGGTACGGTGTGTAGTTTTTTTCTCTTTATTGCCTGATACAGGGATTTGGGTGTTTGCATGTTGCATAGCATGAAGCTTTCGGTTGCATATGTGTAGAGGTCATGTTGAATTTTTTCTAGGTTGTGGTTTGCTTGGGGATAGTTGGTCGAGTCACGTTTTACCATCTTGGTTGATATCTTATCCTTGGTTTTTGTCTATTGCTTTGCAGGTATTCTCTTTGTTTGTTCGTGTTTGTGGTGTGTGTGTGTAACTATCTGAATGGTGCCCTCTCGTACTCCTCCCCTAATTCAGTATGTTCCTTTGGCTGTCCATGATTATTCTTTGTTACTGGATTCGGACGTTGTTGCTAAAGCGGGCTTGTCTAAGTTCGTGAGCCTTTCTTTCCTACTGGTTCCAGATGATCCTTTCCTTTGTGACGAGTTTCTAACCTCTTACAGCAAGAGGTCTGGTCCAGTCCGTGGCACTTCTGTTCTTCTGACACCGAAGAGTCTAGGCAAGGCTCTTGGTCTGCCGTATCATGGGGAGTCTGTCCCTGCTGCCAGACAGTTGTTTACCAATGATGATATTTGAAGCTGTTGCAAAAGCAGACTCAAGATGTTCTTGATCCAAATAAGGTCATTACCACGTCAGGAGTGGGTGTTTCCATGATTTCTAATCCCCTATGGAAACAGATATGCCAATTCCTTCAGGACAGGTTCATGCTTGCAAAATCCCCATCTCATTATCTTTCCAAGGAGTTGTTTACAGCTTCACGAATGATTTTGAAAGGCATAACCATTGATTGGAGTACCTACCTCCTCTCCAAGATGGATAACCACTTTATTCGAGCTACTCGAGGAAATGTGACTAATGTTACATTTGGGTCCTTCCTCTATGTCTTCTTGCTACATGCTGCCCCTGCCAAGGAAGTTCCTTTACCTCCAGATGATCCTCCAGAAGTTCCTCCTCCACCTCATAATGAAGATGATGAAGTGAGATACAGGTTATATGTTGGGGTCGTGGTTGGATGGACTGTTTTTGAAGATTTATTGAAGATCAAAGTTGAGCTTTTGAATGAACTTGTATTCCCTTTTTCTTGGGTCGCGAGGACGCTTCGTTATTAAGTGTGGGGATATGTTGAGTGTTGAAATGACCTATTTTTTGGCTGATTTTTGTTGTTTTTGAGAGTTAAATTGTTGATTTTATGAGATGATTGATTGGTTTGAAAGTAGTTAGAGAGTGTTTTGGATAGGTTGGAATGGTTTTATTAAGCTCATGATGTTTATTAGTAGAGATGTGAAGTTCTGATAATGTTTTGATATGTTATGTTTGGTCCTGATAGCTTCTGTTGAGCTTCTGTTTTATTCTGTTTTCTCTCTATATGGAGGGATGGAGTATTGATTGATAGGGTTTGAGATTGTTTGAAATCTTATTGAGTGACTTTTGATGGTTTGGAATGGTTTTGGAATGAGTTATGTGGTTCTGATGCTTTCTGTAGACCTTCTGTAACTCTTTGATGAGCTTCTGTAGACCTTCTGTATGCTTTTGTATGTGTTCTGTTGGATGAGAGTGCAGCTTGGGAAAGTTTTCTAGCCTTGGAAAGAGGTGAATACAAGTACAAAAGAGCTAAAAGAAGTCAAAGAAGTAGCTGCTGAAGGATTGAAGTAAAGACTGGAGTGAAGTGACAGTGGTGAGCTACGAAAAGACAATGTAGTGGCTCTGGTTTCTCTTCATATCAGACATACCTCTTGGGAGGTGCATTCACGACCTAAGAAGGATTATTGTGAGTTATTATTGAGTGATTATAGTGAGGATATGATGTATTATTGATGGAGAGAGAGAGAGAGAGTCAGAGATAGCCAATTCTATCAAAACAGAGTGATTGTATGTAAGAGATTGAGAGAGAAGACTATGAAGATATTGAAGATGAATACTATGTGATGTATTTCCATTCAAAGATGGTGTATTCCTTTGCTTTCTTTATTATATTGATGGATTCTATGAAGATATTGAAGAATATGGTTGATTCTATCAAATCCGTAGGAGATCTACATGAAGATTTGTTGTGCCTGGTGTTCTTTTCTTCATTGTGATCATATAAAACCTAATAAAAAAGCTTGTTGATGTTACAAGATAGATTTTCTTGCAAGAAAATTCCCTTTTCCTTGGTGTTTCTCTTGGGGCTCCAGGGTGTAGGATAAAGGCATAATGCTAGAAGAGTAAAATGGAAAAATGACCTTGCCACAATGGCCGGTCATGTAAAAAAGGGGATGGGTGCCCATGGGATTTTAGGGCTTGTATATAAAGTTCAAAAAAATGAATGGAAGCTCATTTTTTGGTGTGTGGCTAACAAGAGCTCTTATCTTCTTCTCTTCCTTCTTGCTTGTGTGTGCTCTTGAGAGAGGGAGTGTGAGAGTGTGAGGGAGTGAGTGTGTGGGAGTGAGGGATCAAGAGGGTGAAGCTCTTCACCATCTCCTATTCTCTTCTTCTCTTCTCTTCTCTTCTCTTTTCTCACGCGCGCAGCTATGGAGGATGGAGCTTGGCGATGGAGGAGGCTTGAGGATTCTTGAGCTTGCATCAAGAATCGTGGAGCTACCGAGGTGTGTGAGGGAGGGGGTTACTCACATCGACATCAAGGTAAGCTCACTACACTCGTAGGATCGACGACGCATCGGCTAGGTGAGAGATAGCCATTAGAGCTCGCTTGAAATGCTTGAAGCAATAAGCAGTCCGTGGGTCTTAGCGGTTGAGTGTGAGCTCCCTTTACATTTTGGTTCCGTTGCCGGGACCAATGGATTCAAGCTCAAACACTTGCGCGCCTCATATCGAGCATCGAAGTAGGAGATTCATCCCCGAAACGGAGCTTGAGATAGATAGGAAGTTTGGGTGTTTTTGATCTTCAAAGACAAGTAAGTATTTTGGGACATTTTGTGTGTTTGATGATTGAAAAACATGGAGAAATTATTTCAGTTTTTTGCTTTCGATTCTTGTTGCGTTTAGAGTAGGCTAACATTAGGAAATCGCACCCGAGAGGCATAGGGTTTGCTACTGTAAAACAGGGAGAAAATCAAGAAAAACAAGTGGAAAATGGAGGAAATTCTCATTTGAATGTGTAGGAATCGCAACGAGAGTGATCGGTAAGATCCGGATAACGTCCAGCAGGGGTATAAGTTCTTGGAGGGCAAGGAAATCCTCATTTGCAACTAGTTGAGAGAGAGAGAGAGAGAGAGAGAGAGAGAGAGAGAGAGAGAGAGAGAGAGAGAGAGAGAGAGAGAGAGAGAGAGAGAGAGAGAGAGAGAGAGAGAGAGAGAGAGAGAGAGAGAGAGCTTGGGTGACCCATTTCGATCGATTAGTGCGAGGAGTTACGTTGCTATCGGCGATCCCCAGGTATATAGACCTCTTTCCCATCACTCTAGCATCATTCCTATTGAATCTTGTAGCTTGTAATAATCAATATCTTAAGATTTTTGATGATTTCATGCTTGAAAGTGCGTTCGGGTCGGTGGGATCGGACATCCGATCCAGTGTCCGATTCTCAAAATCAGACGTCTGATTCTGAAAATCAGACGTCTGATTCTGAGAATCTGACGCTCAGACAACCGTTCGATTGGACCATCCTATTCAGTCAGACCACTCAGACCACAACCCGTCTGATTTTGGAAATCGGACCATAGGAAATCTGACCACCTGTCCGATTGGACGCCTCGTCCGATTGAGGCAATCAGACCCATCCCTGTCCGATTCGTAGAATCAGACCCATGGATTAGGACACATCAACAATCGGACCACCCACCTGGTCCGATCGGACCACTTGTCCGATTTTCGAAAATTGGACACTTGACCCCTGTCCGATTCTGAGAATCAGATAGCTCAAAATCGGACCCACCTGGTCCGATTCTGAGAATGGGACCACTGGTAAATCGGACGTCCGATTCTCAGAATCGGACACACCCTTAGGCAGAAAAAATAAAACATCAAAAATTGACCCCCGCGACCGACTGGAAGCGCAACCCGCTCCAGGACAACATAGCGAACGCCTTGTAGGCAGTTCCCGACGTAGGAGTCACGACCAAGGGATAGGGGGATAGTGCTAGAGCACTCCCCAGCGACCTGACGTGTTGAGAACGGAAATCTAATCGTAGGACCTGTGATCGATCCCCGAGTGAACAACAAGAAGCAGTGCAGACCCTAGAATTTGCTAGAACGGCCAGAACTTGAGTGACGAAGCTTATCAGGCCCCAGACGAGACAACAGGGCATAAGGCATATAGAGATTGTTTGTCGCACTCACATTGAATTCCACACTTGAAGTACACATAAGAAAGCTGAAAGCCTGATTGACCACAAGTGCACGAGAAACGACACACACTGAGTGATCATAAATTGAGGATTGTATTCAATAAGTCAAGGAATTCACTCAGATAAAACCACTCAAGGAACCCACCAGTAGGAGAGAACCAAGACATAGACAAAGCATCAAAGCGCAGAGTAGGACCAAGCAAGGAGCGCCAACGATGTGGATATGTCAAGTCTATTCAACTTGATCAACAGCTTAGTGGAGTGCGAGAACTCGACCATGACAGAAGAGAGCTAAGACCATCGGTCTAATGAGGAGCTCGATTTGAACGTTTTCCCAGATGCTATTTAGCACCTGGTGAGCAGTTACGACGCGCACGCCCGGTACGAGCATCGCGGTAGGATAGCAGACGCAATCATTGCAGATCTAGAAGAGAAGAGAAGGCTAGCCCACAAAGTATTGCAGAGCATAGCCGAGTACAATAGGGATCAGCAGGCTAGAAGCCAAAGGTAAAGCATGGAGCTTCATGAGGTGCAACGAGTGTTGAACTTAGCTGGCCGAAACCGAACGGACCATGAGAGGGCACTAGAGGGAGACTTGACATTGAGTGAGCTTCTCATGAAGCGGCTGCTTGATAATACAGCAGCAGAGTAGAGTGCCACTGCACTAGTGACGTCGCTACTCGCAGGATTAGGGGCAAGCCAAGGCTTAAAGAGCTAGGCCAAAATACTGATTGTTGCCAAGCAACTCGATAAGTACCAACCTCATGACGACCCATATAGCTTTGTTGAGCAGTTTGAGCAAGTCTGCAAAGCCAACGGCCTCAATGACCAAACTCAATGCTCGCAAGCGTTCGGGCTTTGCCTAGACGACAAGGGTAGGCCGTGGTATACGAGCTTAGATGCTGCAGAGCGTGCCAATTTCAATAGCCTCAAGGATCTCTTCATTAAGAGATTTACCGAGCCTGGATACTTCGATAATCTACTAGTACGCTTGATGAATGTCAAGCAGAAAGAGAAGGAGGACATCCGTGACTACATAACCTATGTGAGGAGCCTCTTCAAGAGAATCCCTATGGGCAAGCAACCGATTGAAAGAGCAGTTTCGACTGTGTTCATCAGCGGCATTCAAGACAAGGAGTTATATAAGGCTTTGGCAGGCAATTCGAGCTTGCAGCAAGACGTGATAGCTAGAGTGTTTGAGGAAGCCATCAAAGTTGATGATCAGTTGAAGGAGCAGAACTCCAGGAGCTCGAATCTAGAGGAGACCAACTCGCGAAGCTCAGAGAGAGCGTCAGCCTCTAGTAAGTGATCAATCCCATCATCCCAAGATAAGGGGAAAGCCACTGAGACAGGCTGATGTCAAGATGGAATTAGCCAAGTTACAAGACATGTTGAGACGACCAACACGCCCTCATGTCCAATGCGTGTACTGTGGCGGAAACCACTTGCTAGCCGAGTGTCAAGACCCTAGGTCAAGAACTTGTGCTAACTATGGTAGGTTTGGCCATGATGTCGCACATTGTAGATTACCAAGAAGACTTCCATACTCGCAACCCTACGGCCAGCCTTACCTAGCAAATAGGCCACAGCCATTCTTCGGAAGGGGAGCCCCATTGGCTCTTCTCGCACCTAACGATATGAAACCAACCATCCCTAGAATGGACATAAACCCTATAGGCATTCCTAGACCGCCTGGTCCTTACGTGACCCATCCACCGAGCGATGCTCCAGTCCACTACGTGGAGGAGCCGAATGAGAAAGAGACCTATATATACCCTTACGTCTCGCACGACAATGAGGGCAACGCAGTCCTCATGGATTATTGACCCGTGCTGGTGATGGCATTAGGAAGGGGACGAGGTAGAGGCCTAGGGGGCAGACGCATGATCCAATCATCTGTTGGACTTGTGGTCACCCAGGTCATGTTTCATCATGCTGCCCTGAAAGAGAGCATCAAAATAGAGACAAGGCGGACCAAAGGTATTCAGAGTGTGGAATCACCCATCTCTTCATCGATTGCGCTCAAAGCGAAAGCCATCCGCTAGCTCAGCCAACATACCATCTGTCCCATTGGGGCTGTTTGGTGTCGAAAACCTCGATGGGGAGGCCACACCTATCCCATCGCGGGTCATGACTCGAGCCCAAACGAAGCAGACCGGCATCTCTCTGCCAGGACCTAGCAATCTTGACGCAGCCTTGATAGGAAAGAAAAGTCGTAGGTGGAAAAAGAAGAGATCAGAAGCTAAAGTCACACTAAAAACCGAGAGTGCTAGAACTCTGCTTGCTAGAAAGAAGGTCTCTGACACATAGGCAGAGACTTCAGCCCCTAAGACGTTTGAAAAGGGAAGCGCTAAGGTAGGGGAATACCCGCATCCGAAGCGACAGTTAGAGGCCATAGAAAAAGTGAAGAAATGGGTAAAGGAGGCTCAAGAGCATCTCAAGGATGCTGAGCCCATCATAGAGGACGAGATCGCTGATCTCTCCAGTGTGAGCACGCCAATATCATCTCCTCAACCAAGGTCAAGAGACACAGCTGCACCACAAGCAGTGCCGCTAAGACCAAGCCTTGATGCTAGAGGGCCACAGATCAGTCACGGCCATTGGCCAGGACAATCCAGGTTAGGGGAGAGACGAGCACACAATGATCTCTTGACCACGCTAGTGACCACCCCTGTGACACTTTGTCTAGGAGATCTGCTTAGGCAGCATTCTAACCTATGGCAAGATCTTAAGCAGTGGGTTGAAGGGTCACGAGAGCAGGTCATGGCAGACCCTCAAGACAATGACGCAGAAACGCAAATACCGAGCTTGATGCTGCACTCTATACCTAAATCCTTGCACGTCAATGCCTTCTGGAAAGGTTCTGAGATGCATGCGGTCTTGCTGGTTTTAGCCCTAGGTGACACAACAAGAAAGGGAATCGTAGACATGGGAGCTAGGGTTAATGTGCTTAGCCACGCAGTGCTTCAGACTTGGGAAAACCCACCTATCGAAACTGCTAGGTTTAATGTCATGTTAGCAAATGGTATGAGAGTGAAGCCATTCGGGGTACTTAAGAATTGGCCAGTGAAGATCGCAGGTGTCCAATTCTCTGTTGACTTTATAGTCATGAAGGGAGTGGACTACGATATCCTATTAGGCCGACCCTGGATGCGCAATGCTAGAGTCATCGAAGATTGGGATAACAGCTTGATCTTCCTTGGCAATAGAACGGATGCCGTAAGGATAGAGATGGACACTTGGAAGACCTCACCAGTCAACCTAGACGTCATCTCTGCTATGCTCAAGGGTAACACTCAGGTCAAGAAGTTTTATGGGCCCTTGACCAAGTATATTCCATGCCCAGAGGATGAGCAGGATTGGATGCATGTTCTTGCTACAATCGACCTGCCATTCTCAGATCATGAGGCATATGAGCAAGCCATCAAAACGATTGGCAAGTCTAACGAAGCACTCTCTATACCAGTCTGCATGATAGCAGGAAGCCTCCGTGGAAAGCCTAAGCCTGTCACCTTTCAAGTACCATCCAACAAAAGGGAACTCCAAGGGATACTGGAATACCTAACGGACAAGCTAGCTGGCAATCCAGCTGCAAACTTCAAACCACTCTAGGATCTCTTAGAGGAATCCAAGTGGCAATGGACCAAGGTGAATGATTTAAACCTCATGTATAACTGGGCCCTAGTTCCTGACCAACGACACGAGACATACCAAACCCTAGGAGACGACGAGTAGTCGGATGACAAAGATTCTAGCGACGAATACGAAGACTGCCAATCCTTCAGTGATGAGAGCGAGGGTGAAGTAGATACCGTAGAATACGACACTGAAGGACAAGAAATTGAGCAGATACGAGCAGACTCCAAGCTACAGAAAAGGCAGACCTTTAGGGTAGAGCGAGGAGTCATGCTCATGGAATGTGATTGCGCTTGGTTGGAACACGTAGGAGCCATAGACCTTGAGCAAGCAGGCCTAGCCCAGCCAGGAACGACATCAGTACTTAGGACTAAATCACCATCTGAACTGTGGCCACCAGGGGAGACCATCTCTTCTAGCGAAGACGGAGGGTTTGACTCTGAATCGAAAGTTAGTTTGGATAGTGATCCAGAGATCCCTAGGCCGCCCATGACCAGATGTACCAAGGGGGACCTACCCATCCACCTGAGGTGCAGACGGTTAAGGCAGGAAAAGGCAAAGCAACCCAGGGATACACGAACAAAAGAATAGCGAAAGCCGCAGGACCTCCCTAAATGCTTCACGAAATTCAAAAAAGGGGATAGGGTAGTAGTTCTGTTAGGTGCCAAATGTCAAGGACATATGAGCGAACCAATCGAGGGACCAGCCAAAGTCAAGGAGGTAGACTTAGCCCAGGAAGGGGAAACACCTCGACTAGTATTCATTGTCGATGACTTGACTGATGAAGAAGAAACGAGTCTTGTCGCTCTCTTGCGAGAGTATATAAACGTGTTTGCCTGGTCCTTAGAGGAGCTTAAGGGGGTAGATCTGAGTGCCGTGACTCACAACATACCCATGACGCCAGACGCAACGCCGCTCAGCAAATGACCATACCCTATGAATCCAAAACATGCACATGCTGTCAAAGAGGAAATTGACAAGCTGATGAGAGCTGGATTCATTTACGAAATTGAGCACATAGACTGGGTATCACCCATAGTCATTGTAATGAAGAAGAATGGAAAAATCCGAGTGTGCGTCAATTACAAGAAGGTGAACGCTGCTACAAAGAGGGACAACTATCCATTGCCGTACACCGAGCACATGCTTGAGAGGGTGGCAAGCAAGGAAGCCTACAATTTTCTGGACGGCTTCTTAGGGTACAACTAGGTGCAAGTGCATCCTGCAGACGGCACAAGACCACCTTTGCCATTGACTGGGGCGTCTTTGCATACATAGTCATGCCCTTCGGGTTGACCAATGCCCTTGCCACTTTCCAACGTCTCATGTGCACCATATTTAAGGACATGCTTCACAAGGAGTTAGAAGTCTTTTTTGACGATCTCTATGTCCACTCGACCCGGATCGAACACTTAGACAAACTCCGCGCAGTCTTTGAGCGGTGTCGCTTGTATCGTCTTTCCTTGAATCCCTTAAAGTGCTAGTTTTGGGTTAAGCACGGATGCATCTTAGGGCACGTGGTGTCAAAGAACGGCATTGCTACTGACTTCTCGAAGGTCAGGGTTATTGTTGACCTTCCACCCCCAATTAACTACAAGGGAGTTCAATGCTTCTTAGGCCATACGGGATACTATTGGCGGTTTGTACTGAACTATGCATTGATCGCCAGACCATTATACAAGCTGCTGATCGTCTTCGAATGGACTGAGGCATGCCAACAAGAATACGAAGAATTGAAAAAGGCTCTAACAACATCACCAATTCTACGAGCCCCAGATTGGACCATTACCTTCCATGTGTACATCGACGCTTCTAAGTTTGCCATGGGGGCAGTGTTGTGCCAACTTGGCAAACACAACTTAGATTATCCAGTGAGCTTTGCTAGCAGACAACTCATTGAGACAAAAATGAACTACTTGACAAACAATAGAAAGAGAAGGATTAGCTATGGTGTTCGCTGTGAAGAAATTCCGACATTATCTTTTGGCCACACCCTTTACTTCTTCGTGGACCATCAAGCCTTGCTCTATCTCGTAAACAAACCTTGCGCTACAGGATGCATAGCTCGATGGCTCCTTCTGCTTCTAGAGTTCGATTTCTCCGTGGTAGTATGAAAGGGAAAGCAGCATTACATGGCTAATCACATATCACGCATCCCCACGGGAGAAGCCGTTGGACAAGCTATCATTGATGAATTACCCGATGCCATCTATTTAACCTGTCTAGTGAGAGAGAGTTATTCAAGGCTGATCTAACGCCATATTGGGCGGATGACATAGTCCAAGTGCTTGAGCATGGACTGCCTGAGCGACCAATAGAAAAAGCCCACTTAGGCAATTAATCCTTAAGATCCAGTCCTATCAGCTGATTGCAGACCAACTCTATAGGCTGGGGCAAGATGGATTGTTGCATAGATGTGTATGCGAGCACGAGATGCACGATGTGCTCTCAGAGGCACACAGCGGCATTGCGGAAGGACACTTTAGCGGGGACACGACAGCATAAAAGGTGCTGCAGTCTCAACTGTGGTGGCCCATGCTTTTCTGCGATGCAGCACAATTCGTCAAGCATTGTGATGAGTGCCAATGGACAAAAGTCCTGATTCGCAAGGATCATATGGAGTTGACCCCAATTATTGCTCGACAACCATTCGAAAAATGGGGCATCGACTTCATAGGACCCATCAGTCCTGCGGCACAATATTCACAAGCCAAATATATCATTGTGGCCACGGACTACCTCACAAAATGGGTAGAGGAAAGAGCGACACGTGAGAACGACACTAGGACGACTGCCAAGTTCTTATGGGAGCAAGTGATCTCACGATTCGACTGCCCCATAGAACTGGTCAGTGACCAAGGCACGCACTTTATCAATGAAGTGATAGCGCACCTCCTGTCCACCTTTCTCATTATCTATTGCAAATACTCACCATACTACCCTTAGGCGAATGGCCAAGCAGAATCAACTAATAAGATTCTTGTCAATGTCCTGACTAAAGTAGTCTCAGCCTCATGTAGCGACTGGGACAACAAGCTGATGGCAGCTTTGTGGGCCTACTACATAGCTTATAAAACGACTGTCGATAGCCAAACCCCCTGTAGGCTGACCTATGGAACCGAGGCAATTCTACCATTAGAATTCTTCGTTCCTAGCCTGAGAATAGCACTTTAAGAATGATGGGAAGGGAAGGAGGCATGGACGCAATACCTGATTGAGCTTGAGCGTCTATCAGAGACTAGTCTTCTAGCCACCCACGCACTTATCTGTGAGAAAGACTGACGCAAGAGTTGGTTTGACAAGCATGTCAAGTAGCGCGAGTTCGAATAGGGTGACTTAGTGCTCCTTTACTTAGTTAAGGGGCATAAGCAAAAAATGAAATTCAGAGGTCTCGAACCCTTTAAGGTTCATGCAATCAGCCGAACCGGCAATGTCGAGCTTGAGACACTAGACGGTGAGGGAATAGGCTTCTTTAATGGCAGTCGTGTCAAGAAGTACTACCCTCCCACGCATCCTTTGCATGAGCCACCATTGTTAGAACCGCCGGTCAAAGTACGAGTAGCTACAATCACTGAAATCAACGAAGAGGATGAGGAAGCCGTAGAACCCGCTTACCTCCGTATCACGATCACTGCCAAGCAAACATGCGCTTTCAATGCCTTGATCGATGAGGGAGCAGACTTCAATGTCTTAACCCACAGTCATTGGATCCAACTTGGCAAACCACTACTTCAACCCACAACTCCCAAATTAAACCCATATGAGGCCCACTCATATGCACTTTTCGGTAAGTGTAGAGTCATCGTTTCTATTGAGTCTGAGACTGTTCCAACGCTTTTTTACGTATTGCCAAGTGCTATAGACGCATGCATGGAGTCACTGCTGGGGCGAACCTTCACAAAGTAGACTCACTGCAATGTTGATTATGAGTCGCAGTGCATCCACCTAGCAATAGGCAACGTGCACATTGTCACAGCTTTCAGCAAGGGCTACGCGACACCATCACCATCTGCAAAGCCACTGGTAGAAACATCCATAGGCAAGACTAAGGAGGGGGTAGTGTGCAGCCGCCACTCCCCGACTTCCATAAACCGCAACCCACATCAACCAAAGCTAAGGCCCAATAGCCTCGCCTTCAATGGATGCCTAAACAGCCGCAACAACCACCTAGGAGTCAACGCTCCTATCCTCATAAGACCCAGAACTCTAAACCTAGGAGGCCAAGACGCAATCACAGGAAGTGCCGCGTGATCAAGCAAAGATGGGTCCCTAAAGCCCTCTTGCATGCGCAAGGCTACTACAAGGGAAATACCTGGCTGTGGATCCCTAAGGCCCCCACGGCTAGAGGTACTATTCATACGCCATCCTCAAGCTTGATTAGCCCACGTCCCATAACACCTCAAAACCATAAACCGCAGTGCTCTCCAAAGCCCCAGCCATCCGACTCATCTACACTTCGGCCCAAGAGAGTCGCACAGGCCTATCGGCCCAAGCAACAGCCACCCTCACAGGAGGCATCATCCGACCAAGTCAATCCGACTCCCCAAAGCAAACTTGAATGCAACAGTCCATCTATTGTGGCTGACCCTAATCCACCCATATTCCAAACAGCCCAACTGCAGGCTCAAGGAAACTCCCAACTGCAACTCTGTATTGTCAAGGCCTCTAGTTCTAGCAAACCTCGACCACCCATCGGCCTTACGCCCTCATATGAATGCAAGTCCTTTTTAGCGCTGGCCGTCGACCTCGCTGAGGACACAGGGGATGACGTGGTGGAATGCATTAAACGACTCGATGCCACCTTCGTGTCGCTAGCCCTTAGCTACTATGACTGCTTGGACTTAGGTCTATTAGAAGAGCCCTTTGCAACGGAAGTTCGCAATATGCCTTGCTCTTGGGAGACCTTTGAATTCGCATTTGCAAAAGCTTCTCGCTTTGCTGAGTTGCTCAACAATGAGATCTCCAAAGAGCAAGCCATTAAACAACGTCTCATCACATCCTACGATCGTCGAACCACTTCTGCTATCACTGATCAAGAAATCATAGAGTTATCCAAGCTCCCGGATATTGACTCCACGTTTTTGAAGCATTGGTACACTCTTAGGCTGCAATGGGAAGTTGAGGGGTGCCGCATAATGACCAACGTTGAGCAGCGCCACGCAATCAAAACAGTAAAGTACGATTCCACTTACGTCGCGCCAACCTCGTATCGAGTATTAACCACTCTTTGTGGCTGACCCATGGAAGAGCATATCAAGGGGCATCCCTACCTTGATCGCCTCTTAACAGAGGAAGAACTCCATATTGCTAGTCGCGTCGATTCTGGCGATCTCCTAACAGATGTTCTGACATACATCACGCACGTGGGTATCCGTCCATTCGATTTAGACCGTGAAGCTTAGTTAGAGTATAACCCCAACTTCTATGCTTGGCTCCTGCGCAAATAGACCGATGCTCTGTATGCTGAATGCCCTTGCCCTCTCAACCTCCAATCCTAGGACGGATTCTTCTCGTTCCAAAAGGGGAGGGGGTAAGGTGGAATTTAAAAAGTGAACCAAGTATAAAATGTCAATAAAAGTTGAAATGCAATGGTAAAAGTTTGAAAAGAAAAGTTAAGGCTATACTCAAAATATTTCAGATCAATAAAATCTGCTACGCTTTTCTTCTTTCAGTAAGTTACTTGTCAAAAAGTACTAATAGTGGAAATGGCTGAACTTGTAGGCATATATCATGGCAAGCCAGGACAAGGCTGGCAAGCTCCCCTTGTCGGAGGAGGAGCAAGTGAAGTACGGGCTCACGGTGGAGACTAGAGCCTTTAGCTAGTTGAAATTCCGTCACATCTTCAACCTTGAAGATGTGGCCATCGAAGAGCCGATAGTGCGCAGATTATAGACTAGTGCATACTTAGAAGCAGTGGCCCAGGGGGTGGACTACACCTAGTGCGCCGACTTTTTGTACACCTTTAACAGAAACAGAGGCACCATCATGGTGCGTGAGAATGAAGCCACCCGTCAAGTACAGATTGAGCTAACCCCGGAATTGGTGGAGAGGGCATTGGGGCTACCAACTAAAGTGGAAAGAAAGCCGAAGAGGGACGTCTATGCCATGTTGGGAATGGACAAGGTGAAGGTCCATACCAATGATGGGATTAGCTTGGCAGACATCCCAAACCCAGATATCCAGCTGCAAGCAAAAATGGTGCACACTTTGTTCTCGAGTCAGAGGTACAACACCATAATGAGCCGGATCAACGTGCCTCTGCTCGACAGCATTGCGGCACAATCACTAGACGAGGTAAACCTAAACGGGTTTGTGAGGAGAACCATAGAGGCTTCAGCTAAGGCTCTAGCAACGGGAGGAAGAGCTGCTGGAGGAGAATCCCCATCATCCAGATCAAAATGCAAGGCATCGTCCTCCAAGGCCTCAACCATAGGGTTTGGAGGCGTCCTTACTGCCATAATCCGAGAAGCACTAGGGCAAGGACGGGAAGAAGAAGATAAGAAGGGAGACGAAGAAGGAAGTGACGAGTCACCGTCACAACCCCCACCTCACACAGAAGAACAGCACAGGTCTTTAGATGAAACAGAGACTGACAAAGACGAAGAGGGAGAAACCCAGGGCAGCCCACAGAGGCACACAGAACAAAGAACGAAAGCCCTGCATGGAAAGAGGGAAGAAGAGCGCAAGAAAAGAGAAAAAAAAGATTTGGAGAGGGCTTGGAGGGAGAAACCCAGGGCAGCCCACAGAGGCACACAGAACAAAGAACGAAAGCCCTGCATGGAAAGAGGGAAGAAGAGCGCAAGAAAAGAGAAAAAGAAGATCTGGAGAGGGCTTGGAGGGAGCCGCTCAGGGATGAGGTGGAGAGAAAAAAGAAGGAGCAAGAGGAGGCAAGATTAGCTGAGATGGAATCAAAGAAGGCAGAGGAGGAGAGGAACAAGATTGAAGAGGAGTTGAGAAGAAAGGAAGAGGAAGAAATAGCGCTGGCCACCTGTCACTCCATTGAGGAGCAGCACAAAAGAGATGAGGAGGGCGCAAAGAGCCTATGCAAAATAGAAGCACCTGGTTCCAGTACCAGTGTGCCAAAAATCACACCCCTGCCCCCAGTAGAAGGAAAAGGCAAAGAACTAATGGCGCCAATTCCCCCTCTCTTTGTACCTGCCACACCAGCCACTCTCATCACGACAATGCCCACTACCACTGCCACCCAAGGCTCCACTCCCAAGGTCGATCTCAGCAATGTCTTAGAGTGGGTGCAGTTTTTGGTTGACAAGCAGATGGGCCAAGGAGGAGGAGAGGTCACGCCCTCTGCACTCGAAACTAAGAGACCTATAGCTGCTGATGCAAAGTCGCAAAGGGATCCAAAGAGACAAAAAAAAAACGTCCACCACCTCCGCCCCCACAACAGGCATGCCAGCACAAGAATATGATGAATACGTGAAGCAGCTGCTAGCTCAGCTGGAAAAGGTGAAGGAAGAGAAGAAAGTAGTGGCTGCTGAGTTGGAAGCTGAGAAAGAGGCTAGAGTTGCTTTCTAGCTGGAAACAACAAGGCTGCTAGCCACAGCTCAGAGAGAACTACATGAGCTGAAAGGGCAGCTCCATGAAAAGGATGATGCGGAAGCCGAGTATGAGACCAAGGCCAGTGAAGACGCCGAGGTCATGGCATCTTTAAGACAACGAAATGATAAACTTGTAGGATTTTGCGAGGATTTGCAGGCCCAGGGGGAGAAGATCCAGAAGGTTGCGAATGACCTGGAAGTGGTACGAGAAGAGAGAGCTCATAGGTATGAGCAAGAGATAGAAAAGTTAAAATAGGAGCTAAGTGCGGAGCAAGAGAAACAGGTACAACTGAAGAAGGACATGCAAGACCAAGAGCAGCGATTGACAGTGCTGGCTCAAAGGCAAGGTGAGAGTCTGGAGGATATGAGAAAGAGGGCCGAGGAGTGGGCCGCTCACAATGAAAGGCGGGTAAAGACTCTCGCCCAATGCCTAGGACAGATGGAGAAAGATAAACTGATGGCGAAAAACACGGCAGGTGCCGTCTCCATGAGCTTCAATGCTCAACAATGTGTTTTCATGACCACCCTGCTAGACGTAACAGTGCCAGAAGACAACGAGACTGTGGAAACAGGTTGCAAGAAACTAGGCATGGCACGCAGAGCACTAAAAGTAGGACTACAGTTGTCGGCTCGAATGACAAGAGCCAGCCCAAGCCTAGAAGAATAACGTAATTCACTACTAGAGGCAGGGCTATCTCCCTAGGAGATAGACTCATTGGGCTTCACAGCAGAGGTAGTGCAGCAAGAGCAATGGCAAGATGGGGATGAGACTTCAATTTCGAAATGGGGCCTCAAGAGGAGGAGTTGGTCCATCCACCCCCTTTGCCACCACTAGAAGACCAGCCGCCCACTGACCCATCCGCAGAGAGAGCAGGCGCTCAAGAAGAAAGGTAGAGGAAGCTTATTGAAGAGGTCAGGGCTAGACAGAGGGCTCGGCCAGTGATAGCGGCCGCAGTGCCAATTCCGACCACCCTAGAAGAGCGCCCTACGCGCTTCCAAGCAGACATTACCACCTGGGAGCAGCAGGAGCTGAATAGACAACCCTATGACTTCGCTTTTAGCTTTCCCACGAACTTAAGAAGAGTTTTATCCATTAAAGTGGTGGATGAAGTCATAGGTGTCATTGGAAGGCTAAGAGACAAGTGGTTGCTGGAAAGAGAGCAGCATCCGACTGCATGGAGCAATGTAGGCAGCGAATACTGGCAGAACAAGGTATTCGGACTGCCAAGATCTGTGCCAGGATTCGAAAGCCAGCCTCTGTGGAGGAGAAGGCTATGTTTGATGAATATGGACACTTGGATGACCTTTTGCAACGCACTCCCCTCCGAGCGTAATGATCCCACTCACATGCCGTACCCTCCAAGGATTGAAGTCGATTTTGACCCAAGTGCCCATGGAAGGTATGATTTCCCAATCATCTATAACCCTAATTGTACAAATTATGAGGATGCTCTTACCTTCACCCCTAGCGATCTATGTAATGCCATTGTACACTTCCTAGACACATTCTCCTCTTGCCCTGACCCAGCATTTATCACCACTTGTAATTACCTTCGCCAACTTAGAATTCTCCTTAGGATAGATCCCACTCCACAAGAGCGCAACTTACCCCCTCTCTTCTTCGATTCTAACATGATTGATAGCTGTGCCATGGCCCATCTCATGATGCGAGCCATGCTCCTACCCTCGTTTTGCCTAGCCCTTTTAGAGGATATGAGCGACATCCGATTTTCAACTTGTAATCATCCCTTCCTCTCCACCACCACACTCCAAACCCGCCTCGATTTACGTAGGTATCTGCAAAGCCGACCCTTTCTTAATAGATCCCGCAAACCCCAACCTCCTCCCCAACATGATCAGAGTGAGCAACAGTAGCCATATCCTCCTCTGTAACTTCTTCCCTTATTAACAACAAAAAAAGAAAAGAAAAGAAAAGAAAAGCAAAGAACGTACAAAAAGAGAAAAACTAAGAAAGAAAGGCAAAGCAGAAAGCATGACAACACAAGCATTCACTTGTAGAAGCACTCAATCACCACATAAGCACTATCACTGCACCTAGGGGTTCTCAAGTTAGGCATGCTCGGTGGCTTCGGTCGGCCAGCTCCGCTCCTAACCCCCTAGCCCCTTTTGCTCCCCCACTTCACCCTTAGGGTACATCAAGGGCAGGACATACCTAGGGAGGTAACACTTGCCTATGGTTAGACCTATCACCCTAAGCCACTTGCACCGCACCTCCCTCGGCACAAATGGGGTCCTCAAGTGTGGGACATCACCCAGGCTTGCCTGTGGTTAGACCCACCTCCCCATTCCACTAGCACGAGCACAGTACACTAACACGGTACGGTAGGCACTCCCCTTAGGTAGAGCACAGCACCTTCTCCTGTCAGGCATCACAGAAAGAAATAAACCACCAACTTCGGAGGCCTCGTCAACCACTCGCTATCCATTTAACTTCTCCGACAACCATCCTTCCTCAACTTCCACGAGCACCTGAATCTCCACGTGGCCCTCCCCTTTACATCTTCATTTGTCCAACTGCCTACCACTCTGCAACAACACAGAAGTGCCATGGGATTGGCACCCGTCTAGGAGGGGGGTAATGTTAACCTCGAGTCAAGATGGCGAAAAATGAAGGAAAAAGCAGAAAAAGCACGAAAAAAGAGCAAAGACACGTAGGCGACCGCTAAAGCTAAGTGGGTCAAAAAACGCAATTTTAAATGAAAGGCGCCTCAAAAACTTGGAAAACTCTTGTAAAAGAGTGCCAAGCTCCTTTGTGTGCCAATTGTAAAATATTAGACGGGTGTAGGCTAAAGGCATAATGCTAGAAGAGTAAAATGGAAAAAGGACCTTGCCACAATGGCCGGTCATGTAAAAAAGGGGATGGGTGCCCATGGGATTTTAGGGCTTGTATATAAAGTTCAAAAAAATGAATGGAAGCTCATTTTTTGGTGTGTGGCTAACAAGAGCTCTTATCTTCTTCTCTTCCTTCTTGCTTGTGTGTGCTCTTGAGAGAGGGAGTGTGAGAGTGTGAGGGAGTGAGGGATCAAGAGGGTGAAGCTCTTCACCATCTCCTCTTTTCTTCTTCTCTTCTCTTCTCTTCTCTTTTCTCATGCGCGCGGCTATGGAGGATGGAGCTTGGCGATGGAGGAGGCTTGAGGATGCTTGAGCTTGCATCAAGAATCATGGAGCTACCGAGGTGTGTGAGGGAGGGGGTTACTCACATCGACATCAAGGTAAGCTCACTACACTCGTAGGATCGAGGGCGCATCGGCTAGGTGAGAGATAGCCATTAGAGCTCGCTTGAAACGCTTGAAGCAATAAGCGGTCCGTGGGTCTTGGTGGTTGAGCGTGAGCTCCCTCTACAAAGTTGAAGGCAAAGCCTTAACAACCAAATCTACTCAAGCTGTTTGTTGTTTTTTGCTTGAAGAAGTGTTTTGTAGATATGGTTTTGTGGGTAAAGTAACTGCATATAGAGGAGAGTTGGATGCTGATGAGGCACGTAACTTCTTTGCTCAATTGGGTATTAAGTTGGCTTTAACTTCATCCTACAACCCTGAAGGCAATGGAAAGAGTGAGAGAGGTCATCAACCTATTCTCAAAGCTCTAGCAAAGTCTTGTAGAGGAAAGATCAAAGAATGGCCTAAAATGCTATCTTTTGCATTATGGGCTGATCAGACTACTCACAGTTCAGTGAATGGCTATATGCCAGCTAAACTTATGCATGGACAACAACCAATTATGCCAATTGAAGAATCTATTCTCACATGGAATCTTCTACCTTGGGAGGAAGGCATCAGTAGAGAAGAGTTGCTGACTTTGCACATATGGCAGCTAGAAAGAAGGCTTGAAGATGTTCAAGCAGCTATTGAGAAGCTAAAGACAGCAAGACTAAAGAACAAAAGAAGATTTGATAAGCGACATCGACTTCGACCAAGAGCAATTCAAGAAAATGACTGGGTGCTTGTCTATGACAGCAACCTAGACAATCAATACAGTGCTTCTAGGAAGATGATAAAGCATTGGTTTGGCCCATATGTGGTAAAGGTCGTTCATGACAATGCCACATTTTCATTGGCTGAATTGGATGCAACAAGCATGAAGATACCCATAGCTGGAAAAAGAATCAAGCTCTTCAAATGAAGAGAAAGTTCAACATATGAGCTAGAAGACTTGAATATAATTCAAGAGTATGAAGACATAGAGGAAGAAGAAGAGGCAAAAGACGAAGACATTGACATGGCAGAAGATACTTCTTTTGACACTGCAAATCCGTGTAAGACTTTGGCACATGCCAGAGGATGTGCAGGTTAGGAGGGGGTGAATGTCGTGCCGCTACTTACACACTGTGTAAAAAAATCTAGAGTGTGGCTTCCTTTTAGATTTAGAGAGCCAATGCCACTTTAGACATTAGTGTTAGTGTCCATGGTTCAAAATATTAGATTTTTTTGGACAAGTTTTTAGTCAATTTTTGATATTCTAGATATTATCTCTTGTAAAAATCCATAAAACTATAGACAAATTTTAGATTAGGAGGACGTGTAAAAGAAAGCATGTAGCTTTCAGCCAATTTGAGAGGATTTTATGTAAAAAAAGAGATTAGCGAAATCACGTGACACCCGATCGCTATTTTCAAATAGTGAACAGCACTCCGAAAGTGGGAGATGAAGAAGGAGTGATCTGGCAGGATTCTGGCCAGGTATCCTGGTATTTAACCCCCCTTTCAGAGCCATTGGAAGTATCAGATTGACAATTTGAACAACATAGAGGAAGGTATTATTTTGTACACGTTTTTGTCTATTAGAGTTATATTTTCTCATAATGCTGAAAGAAACTGATAGGCTTTATCTCTGTTAGTATTCTTCTATATTTTCTAATTCTTTTTTAGAGTATTCTTCTACATCTTCAATCTCTTTGAACCCCTTCTCTTCCGTCTACTCCTCTCCTTGAATCTACCTACACCCTGCTGTCTCTTATCTTCAAGAACTTGGCTTGAAACCTTCAACCCTTCTCTTATCTCTACCATCTCCGAAGTCTAAGCTCTTGAACCCCCATACATTCTTCTCTTGCCAAACCCCTGTGGTGACCTTCAACCCTACGTGTGACGACAGCGGAATGGTTGAAGCTCCTTAAATGCCTACTTTGATACCGATTGAAAGGGTGAGTGAGAATGAGAGAGGAGAGCACAAGTGGAAGCAAGAGCAAGGGCTATGAAGGTTTGAACTCAAGCGAGTAAGATTAGTGTGTGGGAACTCCAAAAGTCACTATGTGTGACTTGCCTTCCCTTTTATTATTCTATCATAATAAAGAATAAGGAATAAAGATGATAGTGATGGGTGGCAATCTATAGTACTTAGGTGTGCAAGCATTGAGTATAAGAAAAATACAAGTGGCCAGGCACAAGTGGCCTTTAATCCCCAACATGTGAGAGTTGGCATCTTCCCACCATCATATGATGTAGGGGACCATCTACACTATGCAAGCATTCTTTTTTGTCTAAGCAACCTTTCATAATTTTGAGGGCAATAGTAAGGCATCATCTTGGGGATTGGAATTTGAATCAACAAGCAATAATACTAATAAATCTGCCACCTTTTCCAACTCTTCTAAACTAAGATGTACCAATTTCTTGACAATGGTAGAACTTATGTGGGGTCCACTTTAGTGCCTCCTTCTCCCACCTTATTTATATACACTTTGTTGTGGAAGTGATGAAAAGAGAGTAAAGCAAGGATGTAAGTGGCGGCAAAAGAGCAATAAAGGGGAGAGAGAAATCTTGCAACTCCACTACTTAAAATAATAAAAGAGGAGAACATACAAAAAATGAGGGCACAACCATAACATTGATAAACGTAAGATTTGTACAAACTCAATGGAGAAAACCACTTGAGGATTGGAAAAGCATGTTGTTCATGCACGATTATCATAACATATCTAGCACAAGGAGCTTGATGGTCTAACGATTCAATAAATGCCATCTAAAGCTCTTGAACCATCGATCCAAATATGTGCTCAACTTCAATGCTGCCAGAGAGAGTAGAGAAGAAAAAGAAGAGAAGAAAGTTCTTATTTTTGGTCTGTCACTCTCTTTCTTTTAAGTGAGAATGCAATGACTATCTCAACCTTCATAAGTGGGCTCAATCTTTCCCTTCACACACACACACACAAGCAAAAGCTCAAAGATTGTAGACATAAGAACAAGTGTCTATTCATTTCCAACAAATATGCATAATAATTCCCTTGTAGTTGGACTCAACCCTTGGCCTCTCAAGGTCCAATCATTCTTTCTTTTATATATATTTGTGACACAAACTTTTACATGTTATTTAAACTTGCTCACCGATTTATGTGAGTTATGGGTCTTATATGCATACATGTAGAGAATTCAAAATACGTTTTTTGTGGCTCCAAGTGAACTTACAATTTAAAGAAGAGTAAGCCCAACCCTCACCTTTTTGTCAAAAATATATTATTGTAGGATATTTTGATGATCCAAATGAGAGAGAGAGAGAGAGAGAGAGAGAGAGAGAGAGAGAGAGAGAGAGAGAGAGAGAGAGAGAGAGAGAGAGAGAGAGAGAGAGAGAGAGAGAGAGAGAGAGGTTTGAAGAGCAGGGCGTCAATCTAAGTGTCCGCTTCCCTTGAATACTTTTCTTCTTATTGTTTCTTCCATTTAGTTGCATCTTTAACCACAGCAATTAACCATGGTTACCACACTCCCCCCCCCCCCATGGAACACGTGGATTACATAATGCTTGCATGGCCTTGATTTTGGGGATATGAATTTGTCGAGTTCTGAGTGTGTCTTTTTTTTTCACCCTTTCATTGGATTCTTCTGACGCTTGTGTTTGTTGCTTTGCTTTTCAGGTTAGTGGTTGTGTTGTGTGATTCATGTTGATGGCACCTGGCTTTTAATTGTTTTGAAGAGGATCCTGATTTTCTGAAGCCATGGAGCTGCTTACCCTATTGCAGTGAGAATGATGTTTTCCTACGAAATAGGAGCTGATCATCTTGATGATGTTGTTTTAGTTTGTCTTTATTCTTCCAACGGCTGTGTGGAGTACTCAGTTGTTTCCAATTGCTCTTCTCCATCATCTTCGTCTGCGAGACTATTTGCTGTTGTTCCATGTGCTGGTTGTTTTCTTGTTGGTGTTGAAGCATTTGATGCTAAAATATCATTTGATTTTTAGGGAAATATGGCTTGATTCTGCAAAAATGAGCAATGGTTTTTGTTCCCGTTTCTTGATTATGTACTAAATATGTTGTTTTTCTAATCTGCTGCAGTATTTTGCGCTTGTGCATCCAAGATTCACTTAATCCCTTTTTCCTTATTGGGTAATATACTCTCACTTGATCTCCTATATTGTATTTTGGTTGCACTCTTCCTTCATCAAATTGTTTCTTTTGTTTTTCTTGCACTATTTACAGATTTCATTGAATACTTGTGATCAAAAGTGGCTAATGTTTTTTCAATTGAATGTACCAGTCCATGGCATCTCTAGTTTTTGGATGAATCTCAATGTGTGCTTATGTCACTTTGTAATATGGGATCTCTGCCATAAAGGGCTCTGAAAGGGTTGATTCTTATGGATGCTTGTACTGTAGTCCTGTAAGCATGCAAAATGTACATTAAGTACTTATCCCATTGCTCCTGTAATGGATCCACAAACATGGCAATCATACTCTTAATTGTCTTGTTTAGCCTTTCTGTGAGACCATTCACTTGTGGATGATATGGGGATGTAAATAGTTGTTGCTGAATACCCATTGCCTTACTTATGACCTGCAAGACCTCTAAGGTAAATTGTTTGCCCTTATCTGACAATATCTTTTTTGGACAGGAATTCCTTGTGATGACTGTTTCAATTAAAAATGTGGTGATGTGGTCTACTATTGCTGTCGGAATAGCTTTTGCCTCCGCCCATCTAGTGAGATATTCTGCAAGTACAACTATATACTTATTTCCACTGATACTTTTTGGAAAAGGTCCCATCAAATCCCATGCCACTAACTAAAATGGTCATTGCACCTTTATGGATTGGAGTAAGCCATTTGGTTTATGGACATGCATTTTAAATCCTTGACATTATAAGCACGCCTTCAAGCAGGCGGTGATCATGTGTCTCATACAAGGCCAATAAAACCTTGATCTCAACATTTGTAGCACCTTCTTTTCACCAACATGACCAAACAGTGGATGACTATGTGGTAATCTATGTAGATTTTTTGCACTTTTTGAGGAATGTAAGGCATGGCCAATGACTTTACTGTACATAATATAAAACCTTGTTTTGAATTATGTATTTTTTCTGATCAAGATGTACCTTTGAAGATTGCACATTTCCAATGATTTTTATGATTTTTGGGTCTGTGACTTGTGCCATTGAGATTTGTTCGGGAGTCATTGGAAGCTTAGTATGCATGGTAACAACTTCTTATACATTGTTTATTTCGGGAATGCTCCTGCTCAATGCATCTGCAATTGTATTTGTTATTCCTTTGCAATGTTTGATTTTGAAGTTATATTCTTGGAGTGATAATATCCATTTTAGTAGCCTTTCCAGGAGGATGTTGTTTGTGAAGCAATGTTATCAATGGATTATGGCATGTTTCCACAATGACCTTCGGTCCATGTAAATAAGGGTGCAACTTTTCAAAGGCCTATACTATTGCTAGCAGTTCTTTTTTAGTTGGAGTGTAGTTTGCTTTGGCACTTTCTTAACTGCTTTAAGGTTGATTGTGTGATCTTTTGGTTGACAAAGTGCCTTATTAAAGATATTTTAAGCTGTGACCAATTGAGTTTGATATGTTTTGGTTGTACATACCAAGTAGTAGCAATTCCCTCTAAAAGTGTCCGGATTTCCTTCGTCTAACTAGGCATGATAACTAGTAATGTTATCAAAATGGTTCAGCCATGATAGTACATCTTCTATGGGCAATGCGGCAAAAGAGTGTGGGTGGACTCTAGGATTTGAAGTGGTTATTGGTTAGTATTGTTGATGTTGATGTTCCATAAAGGCCAATAAGGTATGATTTGTGGCACTTATTTGGTGTAGCATTGAACTAACAACATTCATCATTTGATCTAGGTAGACTGGTTGTTCTTATTTGCTGACACATGGGTTTGTCTTGGTGGACAAATCTCGGGCTATTAGGGTTGAGTGGTGATCTTGGAGTCGTTATCTCCACCAAATGTGATGATCCAAATGAGAGAGAGAGAGAGAGAGAGAGAGAGAGAGAGAGAGAGAGAGAGAGAGAGAGAGAGAGAGAGAGAGAGAGAGTGATGTCTGAATAGCATGGCATCAATCTAACTAGTCACTTCCCTTGATTATTTTCCTTCTTATTGTTTCTTCCATATTCAGTTACATCTTTAACCACAATAGTTAACCAGGGTTACCACAATATGACGTGATCTACATGAAAATAAGAGATGGGTCATTAGTGGATTCTAGTACCTAATATTTTTTCTAAAAAATTTCAAAGGTTTACTACCATGATTTTTGACACCTTCTTGATCTTCCAACTAGCTTCCTCTACTCTAGGCCTACCTCTTTTTTCACCTTGCCTCGATTGACTCCATTGACTTGAACTAACAACCTTTGACCATCCCTCTTGACTTTTCTTTTCATGGTCTTTTTGCAACCTTTTTTGTTTTGAATTAACATTACCATGCTCTCTAGATAAGTGCTAATCTCTTTGTACATTAGTCTAAGGTAGCAAGCTAGAGCAAGTATCAAAGAGATCAAATCACCTATATGCAAATAAGGGAGAGGCAATGACATAATGATGGAGCTGCCAAATGTTGAAAGATAAGCATAGGAACTCTCCTTACACTAGAGAGGATAAGGGTAGCTAGGTGTAAATGGACTAGAGGACCAGGGAATCCCTAACCCTAACTCCTCCAGTGGCTATATAAACAGCCTAAAGTACACACTCAATATAGAGGAGAGTGTACTAGTTGTACCTTGAACAACTGACTAAACAAGATCTTGTTCTTGTACTTGAGCTCTCTCTCTCCCTCTTGTGCACACTCTCTCATGCTTCCAACTCTGATTTGCAACATGGTATTAGAGCCATCTTTGATCCTTCAGCTTCCCTTAGCCTCTTTACACATCTAAGTGCACAAGAAGTTCCTTTGCCATCTAAGTTACCTTCTTTTCCACCATAGCAAGCTAGACCCCCTAACCATGGAGGAGCTAGTGTGTGCAAAGAAGGTAGTATTAGCTCCTGATTTCTTCTGGAGACTTCATCCCAGCACAACACGCTTTAGCACAACACTTCAAACACGGAGATTGGGCAGCCAGGAAGACATCATTGCCAAAAATTGTGAACTTGGTGCAAATTTTGCTGCCTCCAACTCAGCTTCTTGGCTCGGCTTGTAGTGGGTGCAATCATGGCGACTATCTTAGGGCTATTGTAGCCCCTATAGTATATCATCCTCACGTAAGAGGGTTTGTCCTAATTCATCTCCTACAGCCTGGTGCGATCAAAACCCTAGCTGTGGGTCTCCTAGCAGCCATAACCAGGAAGCTTCAAGCTTTTTCAACCTTCAATTTTTTCAATGTTTCGTCACTAATAGTGATTTTAATCACTGATCATCTCTTCTAGAGTCACTTACTAATCTGGGAACTTCATTTCAAATGTCCTTTTACTTGGAACTTCATCATCAAGCTCATCAAGACCATCGACATCTACCATCTCTAGCAACATAAACTAGAGATGAGTGCTTATAAGCACTAAGGCACATTGCTCAATCATTATTGATGTTGGTGCTTACACAATCTAAGTTTTTTCATCAGAAAATTAAAAGAATTGAGTGCTTTACTTCATTTTGTAAGGCTATATGTACAACTATAAACACATAGACCATCCTATCCTAAACTTGTATTGCATATCATGTGTGGTTTTTTTCAAGTACCATGGTCAATGAAATTAGAGGGATGAGTGTCATTGTACTCTCCTCGAAGCCATCAGCAAAACAAGCATTGAAATCATAGACCATCCTTGTCCAACACAAGGTTCATCTACTAAGCCATACCACAAGGAGGAGACTGAAGTCCAGTCTAGGTTCACATCATTAAAGCCTAAAAATACCATTAAACCTTAAAAGAACATTGCATATAAGAAAGGACCACCAAAGTCATATTTTGAAATATTACATATGTATGATTTTTAGCCTTTCTCCTCATTACAACTTTGATATCAATTGTTTGTAAGGGGGTCCTTGATTTGCTTCCGCATTCAGTGGCAAGGTTGTAAGGGACTAGACACTGCCCTTGTCCTAACAAGTGGTAAGACCTTCCCAATGGCCACAACATATGTTGATGTCTGTCCTCAAATACGAAAATTTAATGGAAAAAATTTCCATCCTTGGCAAGTCTTAGTCAAATACAAAATGATGGAAAGAGGATACTAGCCCTTCATAAAAGGGACCAAAGTAATTGACCCATCCAATCCCCTTGATGTAGAAGATGATGAACTGTGTCGAAGGGGTTTTTGTCGAAAGGTCGAATCCATCGGGGATCAGAGGTAGAAGGAAGTAGAGATAGGAGATGGAAGAGAAGATAAAGAATACACAAGAGGTAAACACAATAATGACAAAGCACAATGAAGTGAATCAATATGTATTAAAAGAACCTAGAATCCTTGCACTACTTAGAAGCAATATCCAGGCATTAGATCTCCTAGAGCTTCTTCGTAGAACAAAGCGTGCATCAAAATTACAGCTCCTTCTTTGTTGCTCGGAACCCAAATATGATGGCTTTGTTGGCTCCGAAAGGGGGGTAAAATCCCTGGATGCTTGCTCATGGATCTCCCAGATCACTTCTTCTTTCTCTTCCAGTTCAAACTGCGATTTTTAGCTTGTCAACAACGATTGCGATGCGCACAATTTCGCTAATCTGTCTTTTTTTAATGAAAACCCCATAACTGATTGAAAAAGCAACTTGCTTTTTTCCTACAATCCTAATCTAGAAGCTTTTTTAACTATTTAGAATTTTTTACAATAAATAATATTTAAAAAATGCTAAAATTATCCAAAAATCTAGTATTTTTAGATAATCCATGCCACTCACATTAGTACCAGTGACTCAGATCACATTGACCCTCTTGATCAATAAGAAAGTCAGATGATGAAGCACTCAAGAGTTTTTCACACCATGTCCGCATAGTGGCACGACATCCACCCTCTCTGAACCTACACATCCTGCGGTATGTGCCACCGATGCACGACCCGGGTCAAACACCCATAGTATCAACTTGTTGCTTATCATGCATATAAGAAGGCATCCCCCTAGATCATAGATCAAAATACTCAGCATTTGTACAACTCTTGAGACATACTTAGTACCCCCTCTACGGTCATAAGGCCTTGGGTGCATATTGTACATTAGAGGTTGTTGAATCTCCATATACATGCTATCAATACACCCATCAACAAATACATAGCAACATGCCTGCTCTTTCAAAGTCCATCACATGGGAAGTTTCTTCTGATAACCTTTTTGCTCCTCATCCAACATAAACTAAGTCTCACTTGCATTCGACACATTCTCACCATCACCGAAAATAGTGAAACAATCCATATCTTGAAGCATCTTTGATTTGTCTATCAAGGCCTTTGATAAAGCATTTGAAACAGTTTCCAACTGTGGAGTATCATATCTAATGTCCTCTAATACATGCATATCCTCAAGCTCATGAACTGTCTCATAAGTAATAACTTTATCCTGCAAATCATGTGCATCCAACAAGTCATCAATCTCCCTTTGACTCCCTGCATCATGTAAAACATGATCTTCATAAATCTCTTCAGATACATTAAGAAAATCTATAAATGCAATGACTGAATCTTCCAGTATAGGATCTTCCAAAGCATCCGTGCCTGTCTCAATATCAGGCTGCAGCTTATATCCCAGTTGTTTGTCCTCTTGCTCGCTATCCTGTTTTTTCTCCTACCCACTCTCTTCCGTAACATGCTCGGGAGGTGGATGATTTGTAGCTTTAGATAAATCCACATTTCTTTTTGTCACTTCCTTAGACATCCCTACATTATCTTCATCTCTCTTCTATTTCTCTTCCACAAATACATATGTGTTTTTCGCTTTTGCTAAATATGCATCCACTGAATATGCATCTATCAGTGATTCCCATCTAGTTATGTCATAAATTTCTTGCCCTGCATGAGATATTTCACTATCTGTAACTTTTCTCTTTTCAGTTGCATGCAAATTATGTGTCCATATTTCATCCTTTGGACCAACCATCACTTGGCCATGCATTCTATCCATCTGCAGACCAAAAGTAGAAGCTTGTATCGCTGCATAAGCATTTTGGACAGCCAAGTCTTCCAACAACTTTTGCATACCTTATTTTCCAAAATTCAAAGCAAGAGGCAGTCTTGTTTCTTGTGCATGGATCTTGCCATCTTTCCAAAAGATGAGCTATCGTGCAAGGCCTCCTAATAGGCAACACAATCCTTTCTCTCATGCTGCAAACTATCACACCACATACATCTTTTTCTTGGCTTAGGGGTTGCTGCCCGTCCCCTTTCCTCTTGTTCTTTCTCATTCAATTTTGCGACCTTCAACTAAAGATCATGCATGCCTTTGACCAATTCATCCAAGACATATTCCCTAACAGAGGGAACAATAGCAAGTACAACCATAGGGTTAGCCACAGAAGTGGGTGGCTTACTGGATACTTCAACTGTCTTGCTCGTAACAGTGGGCAAGCTAGAGACATGCAATCTTTCTCTTCTTCTATGTTTTTTCACAAGTGCAATAACAACTTCCTTGACATGTCTCCACTTTGTGTTCAAACCTATCTCTGTAGTCTGATCCTCCAACAAATCATCAAGCTTCTCTTGAAGCTCAGGATAAGCTGCCTGTAGAAACAATTCAATTTTTTAACTTGCAAGAGCTTGATGTTCCGCAAGATCCAACTACTCAAATTGACTTTCTAATTCTCTTAACAATTCTGTAGCCACAAGACCCTTATTGGGTTATAAAACCCACTCCTGAATTTTTTTTACGTATAATCAAATTGGTATCTTCAATGTAAAATTCTTCCCTGAGTGTCTTCTTGAAGGCTACCCAGTCAGCATCCTGCATGTATAATTTAGTAATTTGTGCTTTTAGTTCATGTACAGTAACATGTACAAAATACTGGCTCCATGCAAGTTGAGCCACTCCAAAGAATTCCATCTTTTGAGCATAGGTATGTACATATGCAGATACATTCTTACCATTGAATAACTTCACCTCATGCTCAACTGCTTGTAAAGCATTCATCACAACACTTTCTGTTTGAGTAGAAGCTTACATCACATGTTGTTGTGGCAAGTACCATCCAGTCATGCTTGGATGAAGAGAAGAGAAACCATACTGAAGGGACTTCAACATTTATTTTCCATGACCAAGTGTTAGTCCATACAACTTCTACTAAGTGCTCCTTCTGTCACAAAAAGGGGCATATTATGAGCAACTATTGGAAGAAATATCCTAACAAAATGAAGTGCAATAAATGCAAAAAGATCAGGCATTTCACCAGTAAGTGTACTAGTGTTCCAAAAGTACCTAAGGAATTGGAGGTCAACTTTGCCTCCCAATCCACATGTGATCGAATTTTTTGAGTCTTGTAACACTCTCTACCTATAACCTTTTCTTGTAGCCTGATTTATAAAGGCATCTCATTGAGAATTAAGGGGAGGCATCCTATTATGTTTTATCCAATGCCACCTGGCATTGGGGGGGGGGCGTTGAAAGATAAGCATAGGAACTCTCCTTACATTGGAGAGGATAAGGGTAGCTAGGTGTAAATGGACTAGAGGACAGAGCAAACCCTAACCCAACTCCTCCAGTGGCTATATAAACAGCCTAAAGTACACACTCAATTTAGAGGAGAGTGTACTAGTTGTACCTTGAACAACTAACTAAACAAGATATTGTTCTTGTACTTGAGCTCTCTCTCTCCCTCTTGTGCACACTCTCTCATGCTTCCAACTCTGATTTGCAACACCAAAGGAAATGGGGTGGATGTTGATGGTTGGGGTGTCTACAATGTGTACATTTAAAGAAAATTCTATGATATCTCTAGGGGGTTATGCTTAATGTAACTATGTAAGTGATGAGTGATTGTGCAATGTAGGTGTGGTGAAATCTATGTTGATAGATATGTTGAGTTATCCCTAGGGTGTAATGCCCTTGATGTGCCCTAAAGTGTGATATAGGGGAATGGACTAGGGGGTTAAATATGGAGCTAGTCAACCAAAGCCACAGAGTGTCTCTAACTTGAGGGTCCTCTAGGTCTAGTGCTTGTGCATGCACCTAAAGTAGATTGGAGAATCCACTCTATTTTATTTCTTATTCTCTTTTTCTTTTTCCTTTCCTTCCCCTTTTTTGAACAGTGAAAAGTGCGAATAAGAATGAGAGCACAAGTGGAAGCCACAAAACAAGAGCTATGGAGGTTGGAGCAAGAAGGGAAAGCAAGGCTGTATGTGGAAACCCCAACAATCACATTGTGTGACATGCTTTTCCCTATTTGATTTCCATAGTAAAGAATAAAGAATAAAATGATAGTGAAGGATGGTTGTTACTTGTAGCATATTGGTATGTGGAAACTAAGTACATAGTAAATGTGAAGGACTAGGCATAGGTAGCCATTAACCCCCAACAACCTCCCACTTAAAGGTGAATGTGCTTGAGTGAGGAGAAAATAACAAAAAAGTAACAAAGTACAATGTGTACATCTAGATGAAGAATAGACATAATCTCGATGTACGCCCATCATCTTCCTAAGGAAGGCATTACCCTTCACTAGGAGACTTTTACTGATTGAGTAGATTGGTAGGATTCTCATCTAGAGATCTTATCAGGCTCTTTCTACTTAGAATGCAATGTAGGATTCATATCTATTATGAAACCAAGTAGCCTAACCATAGGGCCTCCTTGAAAGCCTCAATGCTGGCTATAATGTACTCAGACTTGGTAATAGACAAGGCAATGTATTTTTGCACCTTGGATATCCAAGACACAATACTTTTAGCAAAGGTAAAGATATAGCCATAGGTGGACATCCTACTATCTCCATGCCCTACATAATTTGAGTCTATGTAACCCACGACTCTAGTATCTTGGCTGCCATAGCAAAGACACAAGTTTGCAGTGTCCTTAATGTATCTCATGATATCCTTCATGACATCCCAATGTGGCATGCCAAGTGCTGCCATTGCTACACTGCTAGTTGCATTTTATATATCCAGGTTGGTGCTCAAGTATTCTTAGCAGTGGAAGCTTATTGACTTGGTTGTTTTCCTATAGATGTGTGGTGATTTATTGCAATTTTATGGACAACAACATTGGAAACTATTTTTGAGCAATTTCTTTGAGATATGATGCTTTGTTTGAGCACTCTACTGCTTACTATTTGTGCATAGCTACATACTCTTTAGTTTTCCACTTCTGACCCTCGCTTTTGGCTGAATTTTTGGAAATATTTTGGCTATGATTTTACAACAACATATACTCTTGTGCTTTGGAATCATTTGTAGACATAATGGGAACTGCTTCTAATGCATCCAATGATATGTGCTATTTTTAACATCGAGAAGTTATAGCGTAACAACTTTAAGTATTGGAAGACACAAATATGGCAAGTACTGGTGTAAAATAAGCAAGTTAGGCAATTGAAAGACAAGGATATAAAGTTAGAAAATTGGGATAGAGATGATTGGGATGAGCTGATGAGTTATGTTAGTCTACTATCATATTGTCTTTGTCTAAATATGTACACTTCAATATTAGTTTAACTAATGATGGTATATATGATTTATGGAAGAAGATATGCAATCTTTATGATGAGTAGAGTCTTGCATCTTAGTTGGATTGGTTGAAGAAGCTTGTGGACCTTCCCATGAATGAGGATATATCTATCTCTACTCATTTGAATGAGTTTCACTCTATTTTTAGCCAGCTTATCTTGTAGGGCATTCAATTTGAGGATAACATAAAGTCTTTGTTCTTGCTTGTCACATAACTAGAGTCATGGGATACATTTTATGTTGCTATGAATGCTAATCCTCTTGGAGATGGTTTTAAATGCAGTGATGTAAAAAGTGATTTCCTTATAGAAGAAGTGAATATGAAGAACATTGATGTAGTTTGCACTTCTCATGCACTTATAGTGAGAGGTAGAAATGGTAGAAATGGCAATAATAATTGTGGTAGAGACTCATAGAAGTCTTAGTCCAAGTCTCATGGGCAATCTCATAGTAAGTCATATAGTTGTAAGTTCTCTTTGATATGTCATTTACTATGGGTAGTAGGGTCACATTAGGTTGCAATGCCATAAAATATTCAATGATAATTGTAATGATAAAGGCAAGGGAAAAATGCAAGAAAATGCAAAGTTCATTGAGATTGTGCCTAAGTCCAACATGAAGATAGAGGAGATAAATGCCTTAGAGTATAATTTAGGCAACTATATTCTTGTTACTTCATTACTTGTGATGCTACTCAATTGATTGATTCTTTGTTTTCTTACTCTCAATATTGGCTTCTTGTTGTGGAGTCATCGTTTCATGTTACCCCACATCATTATTGGTTTCATAGCTACCATGCAGTTACATATTTTGTTAGACCAGAACATGACACTACATTGGATATCATTAGCATAGGTGATGTCAGATGGTAATTTGGTACTAGTGCTTCTTTTGTGCTTCATGATGTGCATCATATCTTGACTTTGACTAAAAGCCTTGTCTTAATTGGACAGTTGGATGATGGCAAGTACCATGTCTCTTTTGGTGAATTTGCTTGGAAGATCACTCGTGGTTTTGCTTGAGGTGTTAAGGTTGGTAGCCTCCATCCCTTGCTTGTCTCTGGGCTTGTTAACCATTTTTTAGTCTTCTTTTTTTCTTTCTTTAAGTGGTATTTTGAAATATGGTCAAGTAATTGCAATGCACATGTATCTCTTTGGCATCGTTGTCTTGGACATATGGCCTTGAAGGAATGAAAGTACTTACTCTACTCGTTTGTAGTATTTTTCACCTCTAGATTACTCCTATTTTGATTCATGTAATCATTATCTTTATGGTAGGTAGAAATGTAACTCTCATAAAAAGTTTGGTTTCATGTACATAGTTGAGTCATAAGCATTTGTTCATTTTAGATGTTTGTGGTCCCATACCCTATCAGTCATTGGGTGGCAGAAGTACTTTGTTACATTCATAGGTATGATTATTTACATAAGGTTTAGGCCTATCCTATTATTATGCATAAATTAAATGTTTTGCCTACCTTTTAGAGCTTTCTTGCTATGGTTGAACCAATTTGGGCATAGGCTAAAATGCCTACAATCTGATAATGGGGATAAACATGTCTCTAAGGCATTTGAGCAACTTTGTGTGATGAGAGGGGTATTAAGTGTTAGTTGACTACTCTATATACCCCACCTTAGAATAGTATTGCAGAGCACATGAATAGGACTATTCATGAATAGAACTATTCAAGAAAGAGTCTGTCAGAGAGAGAACTAGGGAGAGAGAAAGAGGAGAGAGAAAGACTGCAGAGGAGAGAGAAAGACTGCAGGAAGGGAGAGAAATAGAGTGACAAGGAGAGAGAAAGACTAGAATTGGAGAGAGAAAGACAGGAAAGATGAAGAAGCCATGGAAGCTTGGAGCAAGAAGGGAGAGAAAGATTGTAAATGTATTGATATGTCAAAAAGATATGTAAAATTACATCTTCTCTCCTTATATACCAGTGTCAATGTGACATGGCATATTAATAGCATTCTAAGTATTCCCAGCTTCTTACAATCCATCCCTTCCCAAAAGTTTTTGTCCTAAAAAACAAACCTAGAAAGAACTAAAGAAAAGATGGATAGAACAGAGTACTACTCTGTTTTACAGCTTTACAAATAGGAAATGAGTGAAGAATTATCATTACAAGGGCTGAATATGATGAACGGAAAGAGAACTCCACTATATACATGATTTGAAGAACCTTAGAAGCCATTGGAGCCATAGAATCTTCAACAAATAGCTCCAGAAGAAAGTAGACAGCTTGCTGAAATAACAGTCCCTGCTGGACCAAATCAGCCATAACTTTTGATAGAAGTGTCCAAATGAAGTGTACCACATATCAAAACGAAGCTCTTGAAGAGTACTTTAAGCTCGTGTAGATAGCTCAATTCTGAAAATGAAGTACGACAAAAACTGTTCTAAAACAGCGTGCTGTCCTGAACCAGTCTGCACCAATACTAGCTCCATAAGCAATAGGCTTCAGCCACCAATGTATCCTTCAAGTATGGATACTCATCCAATATTGAATCAGGTCTCCAAGAAGCCTCTTCAGAGGGTAAACCTCTCCATTTAATCAAATATTCCACAATAGAACGTGATCGAAGCTTCTTTTCACGCTGACCTATAACAGCCTCCGGGATGTACTGAACGATACCATCTTCATCAATAGGTGGCAGCTCATCAACTAAATCCACTGGATCACCATAATAGGGCTTGAGCTGACTAACATGGAAGACGTTATGAATCTTTGTAGAAGAGGGAAGCTCTAGTCTGTATGCCAAATCTCCAATCCGCTTAAAGATCCTGTAAGGGCCATAGAATCTGTGGGCAAGCTTATTACTGGATCTATCTTTCAATGTTGAATACTTGGATTTGGGCACCTTCAACAAAACCACCTCTCCTTCCTGGAACTCTAAAGGCCTCCTCTTCTCATCAGCATACATCTTCATCTGATCTTGAGCCTTCCTTAGATTCACCTTGCATTGCTGAAGAAGGGTCTGCATTCTTTCTAACTCTTCCTTCCCATGAGGGTTGATCTTTTCGTTAAAAATGACTGTGGGTAGGGGTACCTTGTAACCATACAAAGCCTCAAAGGGTGAAACTCCTATGCTCGCATGAGTGAAATTATTATAAGCAAACTCAGTCAGGTGTAACCAAGAATCCCATGAAGTTTGGACATCATAGCAAAAATGGCGAAGATAAGTCTCCAACCATTTATTAACTCTCTCTGTCTGTCCATCAGTTTGGGGATGATAAGCCGTAGATGGAGCCAACTTGGTACCCATAGATGTAAATACCGCTTGCCAAAAGTTACTCATAAACTTTGAGTCCCTATCATGGACAATCACCTGCGGTAATCCATGCAATCTGAAAATATGCTCCATAAATTGGTTGGCCACCTGAGAAGCAGTAAACTGAATTTTTGTTGGGATAAAATGAGCTGCTTTGGTGAGTCTGTCAACCACCACATAAATACTATTCCACCCCTTCTTGGTAGTAGGTAAGCCAGTGATAAAGTCCATAGTAATATGAGTCCATTTACCCGTAGGAATAGGCAATGGCTGCAATAAACCCCCTGGCTTATGGGTGCTATCCTTATTTTGCTGACAAGGCATACACTTCATAACGAAGTCCTTGACATCTTTCCACAGTCCTTTCCAATAAAAGCTCTTGCTGATCCTGTCATAAGTCTTGAAAACTCCCAAGTGTCCAGCTAAAGGCGAAGAATGCATCTCCTCCATAATTTTTCGCTTGAAAGAAGAAGTAGAGGGAATAACAATCTTGCCCTTCCACCAAATAAGACCATTTTTAAGCTGGTAATGTGAGTTTTCTTCCATAAGACCTTGCTGTAATTTCTGAAAGATTTGGCTGAATTCCTCATCTAAGAGATATGCCTCTTGTAGCTCTTCAATCCAATCACTATGTAATTCCGTCATGGCTGATACTTTGCAGGCCCACATACGAGAGAGAGAATCAGCCACTATGTTATCTTTGCCCCTTGTATGAGTGATGCCAAAGTCATAATTTTGTAATGTTGCTACCCATCGTCGTTGCTTTGGAGTAAGATTTGACTGAGTAAGGAAATACTTGAGTACACGATGATCACTATGTATGCTGAATCGACTGCCATATAAGTAATGGTGCCATTTCTTGATTGCATGCAAAATAGCCAACATTTCCTGATCATAAACATTCATGGCCATCTCCTTATCAGTAAGCTTACGGCTTTCAAATGCAATTACTCCATGCTCCTGAAGAAAAACAGCCCCAATGCCACGGCCACTAGCATCACATTGTATAGTAAACTCTTTAGAGAAATCCGGGCATACAAGAATAGGAGCGGAGGTAAGTAATTCCTTTAACTGGTTGAAGCTGCTATCTGCAAGAGCATCCCAAAAGAAAGCCTCTTTCTTCAACCTGTCAGTTAAAGGGGCTGCAATTGCCGCATAATGCTTTATAAATCTGCGATAGAATGAAGATAGATCAAGAAATCCTCTAAGAGAGGTAGTAGTAGTAGGCGTTGGCCAATCTTTTATGCATTGCACCTTCTTGGGATCAGCCTGTATTCCTTTTTCACTGACTATATGTCCCAAGTATTCCACTTCAGTCTGCATGAAAGAACACTTCTTCTCCTTAGCAAAAAGCCTATGATGTCTCAACACATCAAAAACCTTCCTCGTATGCGACAAATGATCCTGAAAAGTCTTGCTGTAGATCAAAATGTCGTCGAAGAATACCAAGACAAACTGAAAGAGGAAAGGTTGTAGAATCTTATTCATCAAGATTTGAAAGGTAGCTGGAGCGTTTGTAAGGCCGAATGGCATCACCAAGAAATGGTAGAGCCCACGATCAGTCCTAAAAGCAGTCTTGACCTCATCACCCTCTCTCATGCGAATCTGATGATACCCTGATCTCAAATCAATCTTCGTGAAGAATCGAGCCCCCTTAAGCTCATCAAGCAAATCATCTATCCTGGGTATAGGATACCTGTTCTTCACTGTTATCTTATTGAGATCCCTGTAGTCAATGCACATTCTGAAAGATCCATCTTTCTTTTTAACTAACAGGACTGGGGATGCATACGGTGAAGAACTTGGTTCAATGAATCCCATTTCAAGAAGCTCTTTGATTTTCTTGGCTACTTCCTCTCGTTCACATTTTGATAATCTGTAAGGTGGCTTATTGATCGCCTTTGAGTTGGGTTCCAAATCAATGGGGTGATCCACCGCTCTCTTAGGAGGCAATGAAGTAGGTACTTCAAATAAATCTCTGTACTCCTCAAGAAGAGCTGTCAAGGCTGGATGGCTTGCTGAATTATTGGACTGATCCTGTGTTTCTTTGTTCAAATGCAATACAAATATCTGTGAGTGCTTCTTGTACTCTTTCTTGAGTTGTTGAATGGTGATAAGCTGAAAATCAGATTTACTAGGGATCCCCTGTAAACGGATGAGCTGTCCATTGGAGAAAAACTCCATATATAACTGTGAGAAATCCATAGTAATCCTGCCTAAGGTCATCAACCAGTCACAACCAAGTACAATATCTATGGGCCCCATTTCCAAAGTGATCAGGTTTACTTTGACTTCAAAATTTTCAGCCATCTGCAAAGAAACCTGTGGACAAATCTGTGTGCTGATTTCCTCTTCACCATTAGCCACTTGTACTCTAATGGGCTGCTGTAAGTCGGTGGGAACACAATTCAACTTGTACATAATGGATTTATTGACAAAACTGTGGGTACTGCCACTATCTATCAGGATGAACACTGGCTTTCCACATATGCTTCCCTTCATACGAAGTGTATTAGGGTTCTTAGATCCCGTCCAAGCATCCATAGAGATAGAACAATTAGTGGCAGCATGCAACTCATTACAAAATCCACCAGGATCAAATGGGATATCACCGCCTGGATCAAAAGGAAAAGAGTCAGATGGATCATAGAAGTACTCCTATCCACCATCATCCTCAAAATCTTCATTTTCAGCATTGATTGGGACTGCATTAACTTCATCTATGTCATTTTCAAGGTCCTCAAGAACTAGCATACTCTGAACTTTTGGCTTGGCATTTTTGTATACACACTTTGAAGCATGGTCAGGAGTATACTTTTCTCCACACTTGAAGCATAAGCCTTTGTCCTTTCTTTCCTTGTAAAGATCCATGGGAATATTTCTGGAATTTGTATTGACTGAAGTAGACTTAGGCTTATTGTCACCTTGCTTAAATTCAACCTTTGGACTGTTTGCTATCCTGAAATTGCCTTGAAGCCTAGAAGCATTAAATGGAGGATAAGTTGGTATCCGTAAGCTCCCACTAGGCATAGGATTGCTGCCATAATTGTTACCAACTTGCCCTTGCTTTAAAACAGTCCTTGGCTGTCCATAACTTGGCTGAAATGAAGACTCTTTCCTATACTTCCTTCCAAAGCGCTCTGCAAGCTCAATAGCCTTGAAAAGTGAAGTAGGATTCTGCGCCATAACATCAGCTGACAAGGATGGTTCTAAACCATACATGAACTTGTGTAACTTGGCCTCATCACTGATGTTTTCCACATACATGGTCAAGTTGAGGAATTGGTTTGTATATTCTCTTACACTTAGGCTCCTTTGTTCCAAGTTATACCATCTTCGTTCTAACTTCTCTTTTTCAAGAGGTGAAACAAAGACTTCAGCCATAAGTGCCTTGAAAGCTTCCCAATTCTCAATAAGTACATTCTCTTTCTTGATATACCTCCACCAAGTGTGAGCAAATCCTTCTAAGTGGAGGGAGGCAAAATGTATCTTCATATCATCAGTTTTAGGAAATATGTCAAAATAAGACTCCATCTTAGAAGTCCATTCCTCTAATTCTGATGGTGAAGATGACTGGCCATTGAATTTGGATAAAACAATTTTATCCTTGAATTCTCTATCATGGAAAGGTTGCTGTCCCAAAACTGGCTGATCGGAATTTCTAAGTACAGAACCCCCAAAATGAGATTGAAATCTTCCAACAGGTGGCTGAGAATTACCCTGTAATCTTCCTGTTGGTAAAGCACCCCTAGAATGCTGAGTATGCAGTCCAAAAGCTTGAGTATTGGCACCGTTCAAACTGCCCAAATAGTCATCATGCCTTTGTGAAGCTTCTCCCACTTCATATTGACTATTGGGTATGCCTCTTCTTCCTATGATCCCATCTCCATAACCATTTTGGTTGGATGGCTGAAGTGGAACTGAGGGGTCACTATTTGAACAAGCCTTCTCATTTACTTCTTTTGATCCCTTTTGTGACTGCATGAGTTGAGAAAATTGTGCCATAAGTTGGGCATTAGATTCTACCAACTTATCAATGGAAGCATTGGTTCGGTTAGTTGATTCCATCATCTTCTCAACAGTAGACTTCGTTTAATCAAATGATAAAATCATATGCTCCATTGCTGACAAAATAGTCTCATGACGTTCCTTATGTCTTAGTTCATGGGCACACAAAGCGTCATTGAGAATACTAATCTCTCCTTGTTGAGGCTCTTCAGGGGTTCTCTTGAAGTGTGCTTTCCATCATAGAATCCCTGATTTGCTGTGCATAGTCCTCCTGGACCTTATTTTTGCCTTTATGCCCTGCCATACTAGTGCAGTCCTGCAGTACCCCTTGTCAGTAAAATGGCTATAACTTTGGCTAGAAAACTCCGATTGCAAATTTTTTTTGTGTGAATCTAAGCTTACAATGCCCTCTTCGAGATGAGCTATAGCACGCTATAACAGGTTTAGGACAGAAAATTCTGTAACTGAATTTCAGAGTCTGAACTGTCCAGTCCTGCACCCTGTTTAGACCTGTAAGTGCCCTGTTTTGACCCTGTAATGCAAGAAAGAAACCTCCAATGGCTACCAAACCCTGCAAAGGGGTATATAGGACCTGTGGGTACCCTGTAGTACCTGCACCTGTACTTCAGTATCAAAGGGTGTACCTGTATCCACCTGTAAATACCCTGTGGGTAACCTGAAAATGCCCTATTTTACCCTGTTTTACTCCAGTAGGTACTTGAGTCGTTGGAAAGTCTTCAATCTTCAATTCTCCACTCGCTGTACCTGTGTGAGGGATAAAACGGCAGGACGGGCTCCCTTCACGGGCTCCGAATCACCGGGAGGTGGGCAAAGTTCCCCCCGGGTCGGTTGGTTGCACCCCTTCGGGATCTTCGATAGTGAGGGAGGGTCACCTCTCTTTTGTCCCACTATCTCCCCCGGCATCCACCTGTTTCCTCGGTGGGAATATCAACATGGCAGAGGCTAGTGTGCTAAGCAATCAGCATGATATGCAATTGAAAAATAACCATTCAGCCTTTCATGAGATGCAATTGATTGAGATAAAAGAACTTGAGATGGGAGAAGGGTTTTACCTATGCAATTCAGTGACTCACTGATTGCTAGTACTTACCCTTTACAATTTTCCAATTTAGGCAAAAGAGAATCAACCAATCAATTGGATTAGAGTAAGCAAAGGAATCAATCAATGTATTCAGTCCATAGGATTCAAATGTTATGCTGAAATCTCAGATTAAGGCCATTCATTCACTGATTGAAGCTAATATGCATTAGGCAAGCATTGCATTCATGAATAGATGAATTCAAGCAAAGGTTGGCTGAGAATTTGATGAAAATGTTCAATTCTTTAATCTCTCAGTCAAATGGCTTAAGCTCAGCAATTGGATTAATGAGAGAGATTAAAAATTGAAGAGAAATACCTTGACATGGCTGAAAATAACTTGCCAAATGCTTGATAGGGCTCCCGGTTGTCCAATGTTAGCAAAATACTCCATGAAGCTTGCTTATCTGATGGTTGAGACCAATCTTGAAGCTTCAAATGCTTGAAATTGAAACATTAAACCCGTTTCCCCCAAATTTTGCTCCATAGAAGCTCTTGATCTTCAATCTTAAGCCATCCCGTGCTTAATCCTTGCAATTTGTTGAAGAATCCTTACTGAAATGATTCCACGGGCCAAAAGGATGAAGAATCTTCAAGAAATTGTCAAGAAATGGAAGCTTGGGCTGAAGCTTACATGGCTGCCCATGGACTGTTCACCTAGGGTTCAAGGGAGCTAAGAAATCTTTAAATGTTGCTGAGAATCTCAATGTGGTTGAAGATTTATGCCTGGAATGGATCAAGAAGAGTGCCAAGGCTGAGAGGAAGCAGGCTTGAAGCAGGGCAGGGCTGGAATCAACCCGAAAATTGCGCCACAATTTTCGGGGCTGTTTCTGGCCTGTATGCTGCCCAATCTTGAGCAATCTTATACTCAATCTGAAGCTCTTGAAGATAAGGATCTATTCCAGGTAGATTTTGGTCAAGAAGATCTGAGAAGAAAGAGATATGAACAGATCTTGGGGCTGAACTTCCATGGAACCTGCAGGAATTTCCAGGAAAGGGGAAAGAGAAACCCCTCTTTTCAAAGTAACCACAGTTTGTTCTCAAACTAAGCCCGGTTAACCATCCTTTACCCTAGTTACCTGCAATTTTGCATAAAATTTGGTGACGTCCAACCATTTAAGCCCTTATCCGCCATATCTGACCTTGGATATCTCTAGATGTAGTCATTTGCTAACTGTAGTTGTCCTGCAGCACTCCACTAGTCACTGTCTTGTACCATTTTTGTCTGAAATTGGTTTTGAAATAGGAAAATAGGAGTGAAAATGGAAGAAAATAATGGATCAAAGACTGAAGCTCTGATACCACTTGTCAGAGAGAGAACTAGGGAGAGAGAAAGAGGAGAGAGAAAGATTGCAGAGGAGAGAGAAAGACTGCATGAAGGGAGAGAAATAGAGTGACGAGGAGAGAGAAAGACTAGAATTGGAGAGAGAAAGACAGGAAAGATGAAGAAGCCATGGAAGCTTGGAGCAAGAAGGGAGAGAAAGATTGTAAATGTATTGATATGTCAAAAAGATATGTAAAATTGCATCTTCTCTCCTTATATACCAGTGTCAATGTGACATGGCATATTAATAGCATTCTAAGTATTCCCAGCTTCTTACAGAGTCTAGAGTATGCTTAGTGAGGCAAGTTTACCATATTACTTTTGAATTGAGATAGTTACTACTAGCATTCATCTCATTAATAGATCCCCATGCACCGCTCTTGGTGGTAGAGCTGCAAAGGAGATATAGTCAAGTAAACCTTCCTCATATCCACACTTATGAGTCTTTGGATATGAGGTTATCTACCATATTTCCAAAGACAAAAGTAATAAGTTGGATTTGAAGTTCGTAAAATGCACATTGCTTGGATATGGTGATACAAGTAAGATGGGTTATCACCTTTGGGATTTGTAGGCTTGAAAGGTTACTGTAGTATGTCATCTTAGGGGCATACTTTAGAAGGGAAACAAAACGGGAGTAATACCCTTCTACCATTAGTCCCTATTATCTTAGGCTGAAAAACTCATCCATCCTATGGATTTGATAGACCGGAGACAAGTATCTCTTTTGGACAGCTATCTTGATTTGTTACAAAGTTTGGGATGTCTCACTAACAACCTTGTCACGATACCATTGTTTACACCATAATCAGTCTTTACCAATGAGGCATAACCAGGAAATTATAGCTTGATTGGCTATGCTTGTGATGTAATATTCCATTTGTTTGATCCAAGTCTCAGCATTTGTTTTAATCTTTATGCCTTCACGCCCTTAAACTTTGGCAATTTAACTTGCTTTAATAGATTTTTTTTTTCTTGTTGATTAGCCAAACAAATTGATGATGGGGGTACTTGAAGGATGTAAGATTATCATGGAATTTGGACATAGGTATTTCTTTATATACATGTAGTTTTCATGGACTAAAAGAAGTAGATAATGGCTTGGTTGTTTTGGTTCTTTGATGGTGTAGTTATTTTGTTTTAGTTTACCTAGGTGAGCTATCCTATATGGAGGTAGAAAATTAGTAACCCGATCATAGATATATCGATCTTGATGGGATAATTTTATTATTTACTTTCATAATAGTTTTCACATGTAGTTCTTCAAATAGAAATATCATGAAAAGCTTGAGTTCTTTCATTCATCGAATTCTTTTAAGGTTTGCATCAAGATAGACTAATCTTTCAACATTAATAAAGCAATAGTCACCATGATGGCTCCATTGTATTTCTTAATAGTATCCAAGAGGACAATATAACTTTTCCAGGATCTTCATGAAATCTTCTCACAAAGCATAATCTAGCAAGTACATAGTGGATCGATACATTGTGTGAAAGACCAAGAAGTCGTGCCAAGGTTCGTTTTGAATCTTTATGCAACATGGTAGATTAATTTAACATAATTAACAAGTCAATGAAAATAAAAAGAAACCCAATTTTATTATTTATTTATTTATATACAATGCTTTGTTTGAATTAAAAGTCATACGATATACAAATCATCCATGGTACTGCTGAAAAGAAAGAGCCTCAAACCTAGGTGGCTCATTATGGATATCTAAAGATAGATACTTGGTCAAAAGATTGGGAAATCCATCTACCTAATAACCAAAAAAATGAGATTTGTGTGCAAATACAATATGGTTGGGTCATATGGCCTAGATAATCCTACAATTTATCCATTGGCTCCGATCATCTCCTTGTTGTCATGAAGCTTAACAAGCCTTGGAGGACCTGGGTAGAAAGTAAAAATTCAAACTATGTTCAGCGTCTCAGCCCAACAAATCCTCCACAACTCATACTCAAGGTCGTTGATGTAATCAACGTGCATGCAATAGTTGGTAGATGTCCGATATCAACCCATATATTGTGCCCACTATCACGCCTAAAAGAACTACTATCGTGGTGGAGGTGTAAAAATCCTAGCCCATTAGGTGAAATACATGCCCTCTCAAAGATACGCTACAATGTGAGCCAATCTAGTAAACCAAGGGGAATATCATATGAAAGTTATCCTACACAAAATAACAAGAGTAAGAGAGTATCCTAGTTTTCCTTTTTCCTTATAACTATTAATAACTTCACTTAAGATCACTTCCTTTCAAGTACAAAGTTCCTTAGATTCCATAAGTTATTTATTTTTTTATTTACAAAATGTTAGTTTCCCTAAACTTATATTCAGTTGGA